>NC_138747.1:32928714-33158714 GCF_965113295.1 Leuciscus leuciscus | reverse complement strand
CCTGCTCTGATCACATGCTCTGGTAATAATAGCTTTGTAGGACTATATTTTATTTTGATAATTAGTCCAATTTTTTTTTTTTTTAAATCTGTTAAATTGATTATGTTGATTGATTATTGAAAAAGAATAATATATTGATATATTGATGTTTAATATTATTTTAATATAGGGCTATTTTCTGTTCTTTTTTTTCCCTGCGTTGTTTAATTTAATTAGGTGATTCTAAGTTTAAATATTGATGATTACAAGCTTGCGGGGAATGCAATTAATTGCAATTAATTACAGCAAATTGTGCAATTAATTCGTTAATTTTTTTAATCGATTCCCAGCCCTAGTAATTATTCAATCAAGTTCAGACGGATCATCTCTCAAAATCGTTCTGTTTATGCATCAGTAAATCAAGCCAGTGACTAAACGATCAACTTCACGTTGTTTCTTTTACTAGGATGAAAATCATCTTATTTAAACTGTGATTAAATTATACAGAAAGCGATCAAAGAGCGCTCCCTTTCCAATCGCCCAAGCTTGAAATCAATGACGTTGTTACAATGTACAGCGAAGCTCTTACTGTATTTACATCGTGTTTGCATTGTTATTTGGTGAAAGAATTCATGAGAGTGCAGAAATTGCGTTGCAATGATGAATCACTTCATTCACGCCATCAACTATCTGTCCGTTTACACTGAAGTCTCACAGCCAATCACAGCAGTGGGCGTTTACACTGGAGTCTCACAGCCAATCACAGCAGTGGGCGTTTACACTGAAGTCTCACAGCCAATCACAGCAGTGGGCGTTTACACTGAAGTCTCACAGCAGCCAATCACAGCAGTTATTGTCAATAACAATAATAATAATAATTCATTACATTTATATAGCGCTTTTCTCTGCACTCAAAGCGCTTTACATAGAAGGGGGGAATCTCCTCAACCACCACCAGTGTGCAGCAATCACAGTAGTGGGCGTTTACACTGAAGCCTCACAGTCAATCAAAGTAGTGGGCGTTTACACTGAAGTCTCACAGCCAATCACAGCAGTGGGCGTTTACACTTAAGTCTCACAGCCAATCACAGCAGTGGGCGTTTACACTGAAGTTTCACAGTCAATCACAGTAGTGGGCGTTTACACTTAAGTCTCACAGCCAATCACAGCAGTGGGCGTTTACACTGAAGTCTCACAGCCAATCACAGCAGTGGGCGTTTACACTTAAGTCTCACAATCAATCACAGTAGTGGGTGTTTACACTGAAGTCTCACAGCCAATCACAGCAGTGGGCGTTTACACTGAAGTCTCACAGCCAATCACAGCAGTGGGCGTTTACACTGAAGTCTCACAGCCAATCACAGCAGTGGGCGTTTACACTGAAGTCTCACAGCCAATCACAGCAGTGGGCGTTTACACTGAAGTCTCACAGTCAATCACAGTAGTGGGCGTTTACACTGAAGTCTCACAGCCAATCACAGCGGTGGGCGTTTACACTGAAGTCTCACAGCCAATCACAGCGGTGGGCGTTTACACTGAAGTCTCACAGCCAATCACAGCAGTGGGCGTTTACACTGAAGCCTCACAGTCAATCACAGTAGTGGGCGTTTACATTGGAGTCTCACAGCAGCCAATCGCAGCAGTGGGCGTTTACACTGAAGTCTCACACAGACACGCCCCTTCAAACAGAGCGTTCAAATCAGAGGCTAAAATCAGGCAGGGAAAAATGCCTTTTATTTCTAAATTATGACAATTTTTTATGTACAAATCATACTAACATTATAAGGGCACCCCAGGAAACATTATAAAATAATAAAATAATCCAGTTCATAATAATGCTTTGATAATACAATGTACAATTTGTCATGCCAATAAAGCTCTCTTGAATTTAAATTTGAGAGAGAGAGAGAGAGAGAGTTAGTGAGAGAGAGTGAGTGAGTGAGTGAGAGAGAGAGAGAGAGAGTGAGTGAGAGAGAGAGAGTGAGTGAGTGAGTGAGTGAGAGAGAGAGTGAGAGAGAGAGTGAGAGAGAGAGAGAGAGAGAGAGAGAGAGAGAGAGAGCGAGAGTGAGTGAGTGAGTGAGTGAGTGAGTGAGTGAGTGAGAGAGAGAGAGAGAGAGAGAGAGTGAGAGACACTGCTGCCCTGAAGGCTATTATAGTCTATATTACAGTCGACTGACTGATGGAGAATGTTCCAGCAGGATCAATACTCTGAGCTGCGGTTCTCTCTGTTAAGGTGGTTTGTGCATCTGGAGCTTTTCAGCTCTCTATCATCAACATGTATCTTTACAAAAATATAACAAATATTTAGATACAACACAAAATACAAAGATAATTGTTGCTAATGAACATGGGATGAAAGCAGCTTTACAGAGATAACAGGGAAATAATGCAACAGAGTTTGTTTCCGGAAGAAGATAGTGTCTCAGTCCAGCTTCAGGAAGTTCAGTGATGGTTAATTTTTGTTGTAAAAAAAAAAAAAAAAAAATTATTTATTTAGTTCAGTTATATATACAGCCTTGGAGAGACTGTGATGTCATCGTCCAGCTCAGTTCAGTTCTCACATAATGCTGTCAATGCAGGAGATCAATAATATTGTTGAATATTAAATTAAATGAGAAAGAGAAATATAAATGATCAGATATACAGAAGTGAGTCTGCATGAGCGCTTGACCTGCAATGTTTTCTGTTGTCTTCAGATGATGCAAGCCTGAGAGAATACCTTAAATCTGCTCTGCGTTCTCTCCGCCTCCGAGAGCATCCGAGATGTCCTGGGATTCACACAAGCACATCAGCAGGAGAAGTGCCTTTCCTCGGATGTACACTATAGGAAAAACATCCTGAATTATTTGTCTTTGGCCTGCTTTAATCCACTGAGGATGAGGGCGAAGAGAACGGATCCAGCAGAGCATCTGATGGCCTCATGGTTGGAGATGAGAAGATGATCTGATGGATGGATTTCAGAAGCCCTTCCTGATCCAGGTGAGGAATAATCTGTTCTTTAAATGACAATAAACTGAAGATGACGACAGATTGCAGAGGAAGTCACTATGATCTTGTTTTAAATGTAATCTTTAGTAATCAAAACAAAATAAAACTCTTGCATTGAATTTGAATAGATCATCATGCATCCAATAACGGTCTATATACGGCAGAACTGAACAGTTTTGACAGTCATGGTGTGATATAGTGCTGGACTAAGATTATGTGTAATTATGTTTCATTTTATGATTTTTATGCACATTATCTGGAAGAGATTATAAATCTTGAAGTAATGTGTTGCTGTGGCCAAGAGGTGGCACTGTTATGTCAGAAAAAACGGTTCTATGTCATTTCTAGTTTATGGATCATCTGAAAAAATACATAAAAAGCTATTAAATAATAGAACTAGTGCTGGACAACATACAGAATAAAAGGCTGTGTTTTTGTGTTTACATAATGTGTTTGTGCTGTGTATAATTATTTTGTATATATAAATACACACATATGCATGTACTGTATATATTTAAGAAATATTTGCATGTATATACTGTACATATAATTATACATAATTTATATTATATATAAATATAAATAATGTATATATAAATAACAAAAAATTTATTAAAAATATACATGCATATGTGTGTATTTATATATACAAAATAATTATACACAGCACACACACATATATTATGTAAACACAAACTTTTATATTGGATGCGATTAATCGTTGCCCAGCACTAAATAGAACAAATCCTCATATTTAAAACATTTTCAAAAGTAAAAGTGTAACCTGCTAAAACATAATGTAGAATCTATTACTCATGCAACTCAAATCGAAACCAGTGCTGAATGTTGTGTATGTAAAGCCCTCCTGTGTCCTCCTAACATTGCAGTATTGATGTAGTGTTTACTGGAGCTTTTATAAGACTGTTCACGGCCCTTAAGAAAATTATCCATGATTTTGTGATCGATTAATGTTTGTATTACCATAGTTTTCCGACAAATATGATTAAATGGTAGATAACATGTTGTTGTTTAAATGGAAAGCACTTTGGCCAACACATGTTGTTTTTAAAGGAACACTCCACCGTTTTTTGAAATAGGGCTTATTCACTTTCTTTCCTACATTTAGATAGGTGGGCAAATGCATTTTTGTCTCAGTGCATGCATTGTTTTAGTTTGACAGGGTCGGCGCTAGCTTAGCTTAGCACAATGAATGGAATCCTTTGTTGCCAGCTAGCATGTCCTGAGTAAAAGTGATATAAATTTTTTTTAAAACCCACCTAATTACTGCTTGTGGCCTGCGTATTCACAACAAGTACAAATAGTGATGCAGATTAACACTAGGCGATTTCCTAGGCAGATATTGACTTATATATTAAGGACTATATTAGGGGGAAGCACAGGCGAAGCACTGCTACTTGGGCGTGATATCTCTGCGCCCAAGAAGCAGTGCTTCACCTGTGCTTCCCCCTAATATAGTCCCAAGTCAATATCTGCATAGGAAATCGTCTAGTGTTAATCTGCATCGCTATTTGTACTTGTTGTGAATATGCAGGCCACAAGAAGTAATTAGGTGGGTTTTTTAATTTTTTTATATCACTTTTACTTAGGACATGCTAGCTGGCAACAAAGGATTCCATTCATTATGCTAAGCTAAGCTAGCGCCGACCCTGTCAAACTAAAACAATGCATGCACTGAGACAAAAATGCATTTGCCCACCTATCTAAATGTAGGAAAGAAGGTGAATAAGCCCTATTTCAAAAAACGGTGGAGTGTTCCTTTAAATGTGATTTACAAATAAACTAAACTAAACTAACATCGTGTCTATAAGGAAATAAAAAATAAAAATAAAAGAAACATACCACTCTGAAACATCCTGTGAAATCCGTTCTGCATGATCCTCTTGTTCAGTAACATTGTCAGGGTCTGGATCGGGCTCGAAATGGTTTAAAATTGACACCATTGTTAAAGCGTAACTGTCGCCAAAACTCAAGGCAAAATTTCGAATGGAATTTCGAATGATTAGAATGGAAACGCCACTTTTAAGTTTGACTGTATTTTCATTTTCAGTCAAATTGCCTTGTGAATGGGAATGCTTGGGAGTGAATGGGAGAGCTTGGGAGTGAATGGGAATGCTTGGGCCACTGCAGTGATAGCATCAAAATCTCTATTTTTAAAACACTAAGAAGGCTCGACACAACATGAAACTGTGCTGGAAGTGTCACCAGCGGCTCTACACATGAACTCCAGCACTGAGAACAGTGTGTGTGTACACAGAGTTTACTAAAGAAGAGAGAGGTTTTGTACGACTCACTGTCGCTGTTGTGGTTTCCGGCCGCCGGTGTTTTGTCAGTCAAAAGTAGTCGATCTCCGAATGCAGCGTAACAGAGGAGAGTAAAGATGGAAAGCTCCTAAAGCTCAGTTCCATATAGATTTACGGATAATTTGTTGTTTTGTCGTTAGTGAAAATCAATATTGACCTTGTATTTGAAAAAGGATCCTCATATAAGAAACTATACTAAAATTCAGAGTCAGTTCATTCGCATTCGGAGATCGACAATTTTTGACTGTCAAAACACCGGCGGCCGGAAACCACAACAGCCACAGTGAGTTGTTCAAAATCTTTCTTTTTAATAAACATCAAGCATGCAAACATATTCTAATACACCCCAAAAACAAAATCAAGACTTTGTAAAGGGGCATAATAGGACATCCATTAAAAACAGCATAAAGGGAAGTAGCACTCGTCTTTTCTTCAATATTGTGCCGTATATCCGAGTGAAATTAGCCTAGAAATCTAGATGCACCCTAGCGGCAGCAACATTTATTTTGCAGCCAGTGTGGTCTAGCATCTCTCCGTTGACTTTCGAGCTGGAAAAAACAAACTCAGGTCAGGCCAATCACGTCGTGTATAGAGTAGGCGGGGCGAGCTTAACATAATGACGACAGAGTTGCAACGGAGACTACAGCCAGTAGGAGGAGCTGTCCCGCATGTGTTCAACCCGCCCATAGAGGGATCTCACTCACAGAATGTACACATAGTGTCAGCCATCTTTCTTTGGAAGCTAAGCTAGCAGGCTCTTGTTCTGTGGAGAAAGCTGAGTAGTAGGAGAAAGCTGAGTAGTAGGGGTTACCATCCTCTTTTTCCAGGACATGTCCGGCCGTCGAGATCGTCCAAAATGTCCGGGATTCGGCTTTTGCTTTCCACAGTCGCCATTCATTGTTTACATGCACACCTTTTGTTTCAATCTAACTGAATTCATTGCGATTGGTGAATCTGAATGTAGTGTTTACATGAACGCTAAACAAGTGATCGGTTGATGTGCATTTTAACATTGTCTTAAAATTCCCGCTCCTCCGTGAGAGATACGAGACCGGTGCGTCTCAGTAATCACGCCACTGGCTTTTCTCAGTCTAGAAAGCTCCAAATTCTAAAATAATTTCACATTTCTTCTACATAAATGACCCATTTTAAATACACATTCATCTTTCCAGAGGTGAAGTATACCTTTAATATATACCAACTAGCCTTCTTCGTTGCTCTGATTGGTTGTAGCGCTATCCTACTGCGTGCAGAGGGATTTTGAGAGACAACCGTTTATCCTGCCCCTCGGATTGAGCCGTGCCAATGGTGAGTTGCCAGACCCAACATCTTGATGTAGGTCTGGCTTGCCAGGCTAGAGTGAAATGCTTCTGAAATAATAACAGATGTAGGGCGTGGCTTCATTTAGTCTGTGGGGAATTGATTGGATGGTTGTGGTTTGCTATTGGTAGATCTAATGTGAGTGACAGATTGCCCCGCCCTCGCACCACTAAACACGTCATCAGAGAAGAGATGTGGCTCCAATAGGAAGGGGAAGTTATTTTGATTCATGGTTACGAGGCACATGTATTCAAAACAATAATGATGTGCACGGGTGAATTATTTATAATAAACACGGCAATATTTCATAAAAAAATACAAATAAGAATTGTTCTTTGATTTCATGATTTAAATGTATGCTGGGCTTGCCATTCCGCCTGCGAAAAATAGCGTCGTTGTCGCGTCGCGAGCTGTGACGACAGCGATGACATCACTCTCACGTCACTCTCTCCCTGTAGCGATAATCATGGCGGATCAACAATTCAACAACTTTCTTTGGTGAGTAAAGCGAGTCTCCTATAGTTCCCGTGCACAGAGTATATTCGCGTCTCACTGCTCATCTGATCGAGGTTATAGTGAAACATCCATCGCAGTTGTTGTTGTTGTGTGTTTGTGTGATGTGTACTAAACTGAAGATCATTGATTGAGCTTGTAAACACGGTTAAATATATTAAAGCACGCACTGTTAATCTTTCTAGCCGTACAGTCAGCTCTGTGTGTGTGTGTGTGTGTGTGTGTGTGTGTGTGTGTGTGTGTGTGTGTGTGTGTGTGTAGCTGCTGTATCAAAGTAACTAAACACATGAACTGAGGTCAAAACATCAGAGTCTTATGGCTAGTGAAAATATTCTGTCTTTTGTCTGTGAATATTATGGTAAATTGGGTCATAGTTTAATAAAAGTAGTTCTGATATAGTGTTTTAAAACAGTTGAACAAGTGAAGTGTAACTGGGTGACACAATGTCCTCTGAATTACTGCCCTCTTCATAGCTAAAAAAATGCAAATAGTCTTCTCTGTTTGATCAAGTTATCGGTCAGTTCTGCTTTAGGACAAAGGCAAGATATTAATGTGTGTTTGTAGAATTAGACGTTTCAGATAAACATAGTGAGCTTGATTTATGTTCTCAGGCTGATGAGTTATTAATTATCTTACACATTACATTTGTGTAGTCCAGTTTAGCATTTATTGTATACATACTGAATCTGTATGGCTGCATTGTTTGCATTTTATGAACAGCATTCATATTTTCAAAGCTTTAACTTGATAAATCATTGGCATTGCATTGTTCAGCTTAATGCACACTTAATATCTAACGCAAGCACATTTATATTATGTTATATTTTATTGTAGTGTAACACAAGTCGCTTCAAGATATTGTGCATGACATTGAAATGTTTGTTGTAAATGAAGGGCATCGTTTTAGTGTGTAAACCTGACATTGATGTTGCATTATATGTGTGATGCTGAGAGAAATGAGGAAGAGTTATTCAGCATGACACAGAAATGCTTCACCGAGTCATTAGTGTTTCTGACACGTTGACCGTCGGATTAGCATGAGCGTGTGTGTGTGTGTGTGTGTGTGTGTGTGTGTGTGTGTGTGTGTGTGAGCCGCTCAGACCTGCTCGACTGGTTCCTGATGGCAGAACAATCAACGAGTTCAACCCAACATAGTTGCACAGTTACTTTCCGAGAGAGAACAGGTGGATTTGGAGCGGCTCGTGCAGAATGGGTGAGAAATGCGTTGGTCTGTGTAACTGGCAGGACTGGTGTGGTGTGGGCGAGCCATCTGATCGACACACACTGCCAGGGCAGAGGAAGAACAGTTAGAAAACACAGAGTAACTGTCAGGATACTGTAAGTCTCGTGCTAGCTTCTCGATCTGCAGTTCCTGACAGATATCTGTCACCATCTGCACTTCTGCTCTTCTTAGTGGCTAAGACTCGATGATTAATGTTTCTGTTGGGTGTTTAGTCCTGAAAAGCAGGTTAAAATTACATGATTGACTGAGAGATTCTCTGCGTTCTCATTTTTAAAGGTTCAGCATCTGATTTACATTTATTCATTTAGCAGACACTTTTATCCAAAGCGTGGATGAGAACAATAGAAGCAGTGAAACTAACAATAGGACAACAATATGCAAGTGCTGTGACCCTTCCCAGTTTAATCTACAAAAATCTACTTTTTTATTTATTATTAATTTTTTATAAATAGAACATGTAAGCATTGGTTTCATTCTCTTTATCAAGCTCAAAATGTGGCTTTTTTTGTGTGTTTCTCAAGGGTGTAACTTTGGTTTGAGGAGTGGGGGAGTGGGGGGGTGTGTGGGGTGGGGGGTAACACAAAATGGGGGAATTTTTTTTTCGATTTGAATCCCATTTCCTGCATTTACATACATTTAGGGACTATGGTGATACAAAACAATTAATAATAATAATTTTGAAAATAATTAAGTTGATTATAATGAAAAATTCTGCCAAAAAGAATAGGCTTCTAAACTATGTATAACAAAAATATGTCTTACTTTCTTTATTGTTTAATAGATCGTCAAGACTTGAGAGAATCCTTTTATAAAGTCAAAAATGTTCACTATTAATGTTTTGTGTGTAAATAAAATTGAAATAAAGTGAGACTCAATTTCCACTGTAATGTAGAAACAACATAAAGACAGTATATTTGAAATAATTGTTTAATGGCATATTTTTATGAATGAAGGCCAGTCTCACTGATATTAAAGGTGCTCTAAGTGATGCCGGGAGTGTTGACATTCGAATTGTTGTCAAACAAAACGGAGACTAGCTAGACCCTCCCTCCTCCTCATCCCGTCTCCTCCCTCCTCCCCTCCCTTCCGGCATAAAGGAAAGTCAAAGTAGTCACTAAAAACAAAGTTAAGTTTTACTGATACTTCATTCAATGTGTAATGTCACCAAGTTAGATAAATGCTTTTATATATTGCAGAACAGAATGCAGAAAAAGAGAAACATTGTCTTAAAATCGTTTCGCCACCTGAGGTTATAACTATAACTATAGCTCCCATACAAGGACGCAATAATAGCAAGATAACGTTAGCTTCGCGTTTCCCAGTGAGCATAAACAACGGCGGCGGCGTAAACCAATTTAGTCAAAGTTGTCGATAGCCTATAAATGAACATTCAAATCCATAACAAACAGTGGGTGAAAACAATCATTCACACAAATTGTCGCCCTACTGTGAAATAGAGATTGATCGCTAGCTGCTAGAAACATATATGTTGTATTCACCAAAGCTAACGCTGACTGCATAGTTCTAGCTAATTACATCCTTGTGTTGGTTTGGCAAACATGAACGTCAATTTAGAAAGAAAAATGGATTTACCCTGTTCTGCAAAAACAGAGCAACTGAATGTCGGATTGGAAGCCCTTCTGCCGGCGGAGTTCTCGCCACCTTCAAAAGGTTTTTCCGATGTAAATTCAGGACTTCGCGCGTTCCTTATCCTTGTTATTGCTCTTCTTTGCAATTTGTTCATCGGAACGTCGTCTCTTTATTCGTGTGTCGGCCATAATTCAAACTTCCCTCTTTATGCTTCTCTCTCCTCCACACCCCCTTCATGTGTACGTGCACTAACCCCCCAAACCCCACCCTCCAATGCTTCTTGTCAGTGATTGGCTGGAGCACTGTTTGTTGTGTTTCGTGGTACGGGTGAGCCCAGTTTGTTTTTGTTGCCGTTTGTGGAGCCTGTGGTGTCTACAGAGACCGCGTTTTTTACAGTGTGTTCAGGGGACAGGCAACTAGCGGATAGTGAGGAGATGTTTGCTGGATGTGACAAAAAATGTTTTGGCCTAAAAAACGCGTGACATCACTTAGAGCACCTTTAATATAGCTACTGATGTCTCAATGAAAATAATTCCCCCCCCCCCCCCCCCCCCCCAATATTTTAAACATTTATTAGGCTTCAAAAACATAACAACTTTTAGTTGACGTGAACTTTAAACAATCCTCACTTAAACCCATAATAAATGTCATATTTACTTGTGCCTTTCCTGTCTTACCAGGTACGAAATATACAGAAATTGAATAAGGTTCTCAAATAGTCCGCACTGCATAAATGATAAATTACACATAGATGAATCCTTATTAAAGCTGCAAGCGTTCTTTAGTCAAGAGCAGTGAGTGATTTGCTCTGTTCCCTTTGTTCTTTGGTTAACTTTCCTGACAGAGAGAACTAGTGGCTGCTGTCACTGTAACGCCGGTTTCACACACACTCCGTGTTGCGGTGTGTATGCGGTGAGCGGCACGCGCTATAGTGCTTTCACATGTGCTGTGTTTGCAGTGCGTAACTGATCCGCGGCTGGACCACAAACACATACTCACTATTTTTTATTTCAAATCCAGAAGTTATCAGCCATTTTTATTTAAAAAAAAAGTTTTGTCAGCATTGCGATTCTCTTTGTACACATACACTCTTTAATAGACATTGAAACACTATTTAAACCACATATTATTCAATGCTACTTCTATATAGATTTATATATTAAGTTGCTCTGCTCAAGCAAGTGGTCAAATATTTAACCATGTACTTAAAATCGCAAACATTTTAAATTAAAACTTAAAATTGACACAAACAGCCGACTCTCATGCCTTTTCTTTTGCATTTAAATTAATACAATAAATCTTGCATGTCACAAAGAACTTGTTTTTCCACCTCCACGAATGAGACGAGTGTTGGTCATTATGTCGCCTTGTTGAGGTAAATTGTAGCTTTCCTTGATTTACTCTGGTCTAAAAGTAAAAAGATGACTGTAGTATTTAATTAAATACATTCATGGTGAGATTACTACATTTTATTTAATTAAACGCATTTATGGTGAAATTACTACATTTTATTTAATTAAACGCATTTATGGTGAGATTACAAAATTTTATTTAATTAAACGCATTTATGGTGAAATTACTACATTTTATTTAATTAAACGCATTTATGGTGAAATTACTACATTTTATTTAATTAAACGCATTTATGGTGAAATTACTATATTTTCAGGTTGACCTGGTTGTGACATGCAAGATTTATTGTATTAAAATTTAAATGCAAAAGAAAAGGCATCGATCGGCTGTTTTTGTCAATTTTAAGTTTTAATTTAAAATGTTTGTGATTTTAAGTACATGGTTAAATATTTGACCACTTGCTTGAGCAACTTAATATAAGTAGAAGTAATGCATGAATAATAGGCCTACGTTGTGTTTAAACATGCATACGTCTATTAAAGAGTGTATGTACAAAGAGAATCGCATTTTTTTTAAATAAAGGTTGCTGCATAACTTCTGGATTTGAAATAAAATTAGTTAAGGATGTGTTTGTGGTGCAGCCGCGGATCAGTTACGCACTGCAAACGCAGCATAAAGCACTAGTGCGGAAAAAACACGGTGTCCAAAAAAAAAAAAAAAAAATTCATAACCGATTTGGAAAGTGGGGGGGACATGTCCGCCCTGTCCCCATAGGAAATTACGCCCGTGCCTCCATTGTAGTCTTGAGTTTCTTCCAGGAACGAACACGTCACAATATTCCTCATTTGAATAATTCATGCGCAGAATAAAGGGGCGGGGCCTGGTTGAGTTAGTTAGTAGTGTGTTAAACTGGTGGTTATGGTAAGAGGCGGGACATTTCCCAAACACACTTGAAGCGCTCGACCAATCACAACACTCTGCTCCAGCCGACCAATCAGAGCACAGTGTGCTTTTCAGGAGGAGGGGCTTCATAGAGACAGGAAGTAAACAGAGCGTTACTGACAGACTGGGAATAGAGGAGCCGCAACAATGGAGAATATGAGGAGAATAATCAACATTCCAGCAGGAAAACCTGTTCTAGTAAACTTTACATAATAGCTCCTCTTTAAATAGTAATTTAATTCTCGTTATCAAGCTCAAAATTGGATTGTTGTTTTGTGTTTCTAATGCTTAGTGTTATTATAATGACTTCAAACTCATTAACTGACAGTGAATAATTATTTTATGGAAAGACTGGCCTTCTTTCTTTGATAAAGCAGAAGTTTGCTCCTTCTAACGTGATACACATTCATCATCAAAATGTTATCAGTTTATTATTATCATCATAATCTGAAAAACATTTGGCCGTTCTTTTGAATGATTTCTCGTCAGGGTTATTTGTCCTTCACGGATCACATGTAATGCGCTGTAATATTGCAGACATTAAATGAAGTTTTGACCTTGCTTATAAAAGCTAAGGAAAATACATAAGTTTTTAACTCTAGAGTCATTTCAGAGGGAGTCAAAATGTATGTATTTTCCTTAGCTTTTAATAATGTGTTGTAATTTTGGTTGTATGCTTTTGTTATGTTTACGTACAGCTCTGGTACTCATCTCTGGTGGTTTTTGAAAGTGCTGTAGAAATAAAGTTGAGTTATAAGCGTTCTCCTGATGTTCTGGAGGGTTTTCACTGCTAGTCACGTAGTCACATTACAAACACAATACCCACTTCAGTGTGGCCGGCACTAAACGAGAGCAATGGAAGTAGGAAATGGAGTTTTCTATTAACCGTAGATCATGTTTCATGCCTTGTGTGATCAGATCAGTGTGTGTGAGGTTGATCAGTGTGTGTGATCAGATCAGTGTGTGTGAGGTTGATCAGTGTGTGTGAGGTTGATCAGTGTGTGTGATCAGATCAGTGTGTGTGAGGTTGATCAGTGTGTGTGATCAGATCAGTGTGTGTGAGGTTGATCAGTGTGTGTGATCAGATCAGTGTGTGTGTGAGGTTGATCAGTGTGTGTGTGAGGTTGATCAGTGTGTGTGAGGTTGATCAGTGTGAGGTTGATCAGTGTGTGTGAGGTTGGTCAGTGTGTGTGAGGTTGGTCACGTCAGTGTGTGTGAGGTTGGTCAGTGTGTGTGAGGTTGATCAGTGTGTGTGAGGTTGGTCAGTGTGTGTGAGGTTGGTCAGTGTGTGTGAGGTTGGTCAGTGTGTGTGAGGTTGGTCAGTGTGTGTGAGGTTGGTCAGTGTGTGTGAGGTTGATCAGTGTGTGTGTCTGAGGTTGATCAGTGTGTGTGTCTGAGGTTGATCAGTGTGTGTGTCTGAGGTTGATCAGTGTGTGTGTCTGAGGTTGATCAGTGTGTGTGAGGTTGATCAGTGTGTGTGAGGTTGATCAGTGTGTGTGAGGTTGATCAGTGTGTGTGAGGTTGATCAGTGTGTGTGATCAGATCCGTGTGTGTGAGGTCCAGTGTTGTGTGTAACGCGTTACAAAGTAACGCGTTACAGTAACGTAACTACTTTTTTGGGTAAAAAGTAGTGTAACGCGTTACTACTAAAAATTTGGTAACGAAACGTAGTTCCTTTTTCAATTCGGCGCAACGTTACTTTTCCCATGGATATATTTGACAGCGACACTGCCTCAGCTGCGCGCTTGAGAGAAGAGAACTGTTGAGAACTGAAGAAAATTATTTAGTTTCATATTTATGTTTAAATTAAATTAAATAAAAAAATTGCGCAATATATCGGGAGACAAATGGAGTGTGGAGACATGATTTTGACCACTTTATTAAGTTTGTTTTTGTAGAAAACCTGTATTTAAAGTGAATTTCGTTTTGTATTAATTGTATCTTAATTTTAATCAATGTTTTATCAACCAGTTGGCTGAATTAAATAAGAAGTAAATTAAAGAAAACTATTTAGTTTCATATTTATGTTTAAATAAAATAAATAAATAAATAATTTAATCTATGTTGATTATATGAAAAGTGAAAAGCGTGAGTAAGATCATAATTTTGTGCAATATATCGGGAGATAAATGGAGTGGGCAGACATGATTTAGACCACTTTATTAAGTTTGTTTTTGTAGAAAGACTTTCTTTAAAACGAATTTCGTTTTGTATTAATTGTATCTTAATTTTAATCAATGTTTTACCAACCAATTAATTGCCTGATTTTAATAAATAAGTAAATATGGCATGCAAAATAATCATGACGGCACCAGCGCGTGAACTGGAGCTCCTCTCCATACTGTAAATGAACCGAAACTCATAAGCTACTTGTCTCACAGACCTGAGAAATATATAGAAAGCTTGAATATGTGTACTTTTAAACAAAACAAAAAAAAAATTTCTCTCAAAATCTCTTTTTTTTCTCCTACTCCCTTGATAGAGTGAGTCGTATGTCTGAAAACTAAGCTTATGTCTTCTATATCATTTTGTCCTATGTTATCAAGACGCGATTCGCACCGGTGTTAGAGAGCAGGGAAGCTTTATTGGCTGTTGCCGAAATTTAAAGTTCGGTGGATAGGGGAAGCGGAGCGGAGAGAAGTGGCGCGAGCACACGGCTCATCGCGGAGTGTCGCACTCTACCCCATGATGCAGAGCCGGCTGAGAATAAAAGTTGCCGCACACAGCAGCGCCAATGAGAAGGACTTTTTTTCTTTTGAAATTGATACTATTTTTTATAATAAAGAGCACAAAATAATTACCTGTTAGCCTATGTCCTCCATTGTATAACTTTATGTCTACATATTTAGGAACAGATATTGGGTTCTGCCCAAAGTCAAGCAACATAAAAGTAACGTAAAAGTAACGAGTAACGTAAAAAGTTACTTTCCAAACGGGGTAACTAAGTAAAGTAACGGATTACTTTTTAAAAAGTAACGAGTAACGAGCAAACACTACTTTTTAAAAGTAACTTCCCCAACACTGGTGAGGTCAATCAGTGTGTGTGAGGTCGATCAGTGTGTGTGAGGTCGATCAGTGTGTGTGAGGTCGATCAGTGTGTGTGAGGTCGATCAGTGTGTGTGAGGTCGATCAGTGTGTGTGAGGTCGATCAGTGTGTGTGAGGTCGGTCAGTGTGTGTGAGGTCGGTCAGTGTGTGTGAGGTCGATCAGTGTGTGTGAGGTCGATCAGTGTGTGTGAGGTCGATCAGTGTGTGTGAGGTCGATCAGTGTGTGTGAGGTCGATCAGTGTGTGTGAGGTCGATCAGTGTGTGTGAGGTCGATCAGTGTGTGTGTGAGGTCGATCAGTGTGTGTGATCAGATCAGTGTGTGTGAGGTTGATCAGTGTGTGTGTGTGAGGTCGATCAGTGTGTGTGAGGTCGATCAGTGTGTGTGAGGTCGATCAGTGTGTGTGAGGTCGATCAGTGTGTGTGAGGTCGATCAGTGTGTGTGTGAGGTCGATCAGTGTGTGTGATCAGATCAGTGTGTGTGAGGTTGATCAGTGTGTGTGTGTGAGGTCGATCAGTGTGTGTGAGGTTGATCAGTGTGTGTGTGTGAGGTCGATCAGTGTGTGTGTGTGAGGTTGATCAGTGTGTGTGAGGTTGGTCAGTGTGTGTGGGGTTGGTCAGTGTGTGTGAGGTTGGTCAGTGTGTGTGAGGTCGATCAGTGTGTGTGAGGTCGATCAGTGTGTGTGAGGTCGATCAGTGTGTGTGAGGTCGATCAGTGTGTGTGAGGTCGATCAGTGTGTGTGAGGTCGATCAGTGTGTGTGAGGTCGGTCAGTGTGTGTGAGGTCGGTCAGTGTGTGTGAGGTCGGTCAGTGTGTGTGAGGTCGATCAGTGTGTGTGAGGTCGATCAGTGTGTGTGAGGTCGATCAGTGTGTGTGAGGTCGATCAGTGTGTGTGAGGTCGATCAGTGTGTGTGAGGTCGATCAGTGTGTGTGAGGTCGATCAGTGTGTGTGAGGTCGATCAGTGTGTGTGAGGTCGATCAGTGTGTGTGTGAGGTCGATCAGTGTGTGTGAGGTCGATCAGTGTGTGTGAGGTCGATCAGTGTGTGTGTGTGAGGTCGATCAGTGTGTGTGAGGTTGATCAGTGTGTGTGTGTGAGGTCGATCAGTGTGTGTGTGTGAGGTCGATCAGTGTGTGTGTGTGAGGTCGATCAGTGTGTGTGAGGTCGATCAGTGTGTGTGAGGTCGATCAGTGTGTGTGAGGTCGATCAGTGTGTGTGAGGTCGGTCAGTGTGTGTGAGGTCGATCAGAGTGTGAGGTCGATCAGTGTGTGTGAGGTCGATCAGTGTGTGTGAGGTCGATCAGTGTGTGTGAGGTCGATCAGTGTGTGTGAGGTCGATCAGTGTGTGTGAGGTCGATCAGTGTGTGTGATCAGATCAGTGTGTGTGAGGTTGATCATTGTGTGTGTGTGAGGTTGATCAGTGTGTGTGAGGTTGGTCAGTGTGTGTGGGGTTGGTCAGTGTGTGTGAGGTTGGTCAGTGTGTGTGAGGTTGATCAGTGTGTGTGAGGTCGATCAGTGTGTGTGAGGTCGGTCAGTGTGTGTGAGGTTGATCAGTGTGTGTGAGGTTGGTCAGTGTGTGTGAGGTTGGTCAGTGTGTGTGAGGTTGGTCAGTGTGTGTGTGAGGTTGATCAGTGTGTGTGAGGTTGGTCAGTGTGTGTGAGGTTGGTCAGTGTGTGTGAGGTTGGTCAGTGTGTGTGAGGTTGATCAGTGTGTGTGTGTGAGGTTGATCAGTGTGTGTGTGAGGTTGATCAGTGTGTGTGTGAGGTTGATCAGTGTGTGTGTGAGGTTGATCAGTGTGTGTGAGGTTGATCAGTGTGTGTGAGGTTGGTCAGTGTGTGTGAGGTTGGTCAGTGTGTGTGAGGTTGATCAGTGTGTGTGTGTGAGGTTGATCAGTGTGTGTGTGAGGTTGATCAGTGTGTGTGTGAGGTTGATCAGTGTGTGTGTGAGGTCGATCAGTGTGTGTGTGAGGTCGATCAGTGTGAGGTTGATCAGTGTGTGTGTGAGGTTGATCAGTGTGTGTGTGAGGTTGATCAGTGTGTGTGTGAGGTCGATCAGTGTGTGTGTGAGGTCGATCAGTGTGTGTGATCAGATCAGTGTGTGTGAGGTTGATCAGTGTGTTTGAGGTTGATCATTGTGTGTGTGAGGTTGATCAGTTTGTGTGTGTGAGGTTGATCAGTGTGTGTGTGAGGTCGATCAGTGTGTGTGTGAGGTCGATCAGTGTGTGTGATCAGATCAGTGTGTGTGAGGTTGATCAGTGTGTGTGTGAGGTTGATCAGTGTGTGTGAGGTCGATCAGTGTGTGTGTGAGGTCGATCAGTGTGTGTGTGAGGTCGATCAGTGTGTGAGGTCGATCAGTGTGTGTGAGGTCGATCAGTGTGTGAGGTCGATCAGTGTGTGTGAGGTCGATCAGTGTGTGTGTGAGGTCGATCAGTGTGTGTGAGGTCGATCAGTGTGTGTGAGGTCGATGTGAGGTTGATCAGTGTGTGTGATCAGATCAGTGTGTGTGAGGTTGATCAGTGTGTGTGTGAGGTTGATCAGTGTGTGTGAGGTTGATCAGTGTGTGTGTGAGGTTGATCAGTTTGTGTGTGTGAGGTTGATCAGTGTGTGTGATCAGATCAGTGTGTGTGAGGTTGATCAGTGTGTGTGTGAGGTTGATCAGTGTGTGTGAGGTCGATCAGTGTGTGTGTGAGGTTGATCAGTTTGTGTGTGTGAGGTTGATCAGTGTGTGTGATCAGATCAGTGTGTGTGAGGTTGATCAGTGTGTGTGTGAGGTTGATCAGTGTGTGTGAGGTCGATCAGTGTGTGTGTGAGGTCGATCAGTGTGTGTGTGTGAGGTCGATCAGTGTGTGAGGTCGATCAGTGTGTGAGGTCGATCAGTGTGTGTGAGGTCGATCAGTGTGTGAGAGGTCGATCAGTGTGTGAGGTCGATCAGTGTGTGTGAGGTCGATCAGTGTGTGTGAGGTCGATGTGAGGTTGATCAGTGTGTGTGATCAGATCAGTGTGTGTGTGAGGTTGATCAGTGTGTGTGAGGTTGATCAGTGTGTGTGTGAGGTTGATCAGTGTGTGTGATCAGATCAGTGTGTGTGAGGTTGATCAGTGTGTGTGTGAGGTTGATCAGTGTGTGTGAGGTCGATCAGTGTGTGTGTGAGGTCGATCAGTGTGTGTGTGAGGTCGATCAGTGTGTGTGTGAGGTCGATCAGTGTGTGAGGTCGATCAGTGTGTGTGAGGTCGATCAGTGTGTGTGAGGTCGATCAGTGTGTGTGTGAGGTCGATCAGTGTGTGTGAGGTCGATCAGTGTGTGTGAGGTCGATGTGAGGTTGATCAGTGTGTGTGATCAGATCAGTGTGTGTGAGGTTGATCAGTGTGTGTGAGGTCGGTCAGTGTGTGTGAGGTCGATCAGTGTGTGTGAGGTCGATCAGTGTGTGTGAGGTCGATCGGTGTGTGTGTGAGGTCGATCGGTGTGTGTGTGAGGTCGATCGGTGTGTGTGTGAGGTCGATCGGTGTGTGTGTGAGGTCGATCGGTGTGTGTGTGAGGTCGATCGATCGGTGTGTGTGTGAGGTCGATCGGTGTGTGTGTGAGGTCGATCGGTGTGTGTGAGGTCGATCGGTGTGTGTGTGAGGTCGATCGGTGTGTGTGTGAGGTCGATCGGTGTGTGTGAGGTTGGTCGGTGTGTGTGAGGTTGATCAGTGTGTGTGTGAGGTCGATCAGTGTGTGTGAGGTCGATCAGTGTGTGTGAGGTCGATCAGTGTGTGTGAGGCCGATCAGTGTGTGTGAGGTTGATCAGTGTGTGTGAGGTTGGTCGGTATGTGTGAGGTCGATCAGTGTGTGTGTGAGGGCGATCAGTGTGTGTGAGGCCGATCAGTGTGTGTGAGGCCGATCAGTGTGTGTGAGGCCGATCAGTGTGTGTGAGGCCGATCAGTGTGTGTGAGGCCGATCAGTGTGTGTGAGGCCGATCGGTGTGTGTGTGAGGTTGATCGGTGTGTGTGTGAGGTCGATCAGTGTTGTGTGAGGTCGATCAGTGTGTGTGTGAGGTCGATCAGTGTGTGTGTGAGGTCGATCAGTGTGTGTGAGGTCGATCAGTGTGTGTGAGGTTGATCAGTGTGTGTGAGGCCGATCAGTGTGTGTGTGAGGTCGATCAGTGTGTGTGAGGTCGATCAGTGTGTGTGAGGTCGATCAGTGTGTGTGTGAGGTCGATCAGTGTGTGTGAGGTTGATCAGAGTGTGTTTGAGGTTGATCAGTGTGTGTGAGGTTGATCAGTGTGTGTGAGGTTGATCAGTGTGTGTGAGGTTGATCGGTGTGTGTGAGGTTGATCGGTGTGTGTGTGAGGCCGATCAGTGTGTGTGAGGTTGATCGGTGTGTGTGTGAGGTTGATCAGTGTGTGTGAGGTTGATCAGTGTGTGTGTGTGAGGTTGATCAGTGTGTGTGAGGTTGATCAGTGTGTGTGTGTGTGTGTGAGGTTGATCAGTGTGTGTGAGGTTGATCGGTGTGTGTGAGGTTGATCGGTGTGTGTGTGAGGTTGATCAGTGTGTGTGAGGCCGATCAGTGTGTGTGAGGTTGATCGGTGTGTGTGTGAGGTTGATCAGTGTGTGTGTGTGAGGTTGATCAGTGTGTGTGTGTGAGGTTGATCAGTGTGTGTGAGGTTGATCAGTGTGTGTGTGTGTGTGTGTGAGGTTGATCAGTGTGTGTGTGTGAGGTTAATCAGTCGTGTCTGTGGTGTTCCAGATTACTGTGCGCCGCTGCCTGTCGTGATGGAGCATGTTCAAGGGGCCTGGAAGAGCGCCAGCCATGGGTTCGGATGCAAAGACTCGGTGTTCGAAGATCCCTGCATGTCTCCCGACATCCTCAAGAACTTCCCGTACCGGAGATTGTCAGACGATGGGAGAATCCCAGACTCTAAAGCCAGCGGCACAATCCGCGTCTTCCTACCCAACAAACAGCGGACTGTGGTAACAGTACAACCATCTGTGTTATTCTCCATGTTCATGATGAGGATGGAGTGTGTATTTTAATATTTATCCCAGTTCAGTGCTTTTGCACGTAGACCTGAGGCCCGTTCTCTCCAAGAACGATTATTATAACAATTGGCGAATTCCAAACTGCGTTTTTGCGCCCTTGAAGGGCAATAAAAGTGAACGACTGAATCCCTTCTAACTTTCATTTCATTTAGTCATTTTATCGTTTATAGTCATGTGACCCATGATAGTGAATCTATATCGTCCTCGGTGTGAACGGGCCTAATGTTGGAAGTGCCTTGATGTAAAAGTAGTTTGTTTTTAGTAGAGATGCACTGATTTATGAAAATTTGGGCCGATTTCTGATAATTCTTTATATTTGAAAGCCGATAACAGATATATTGGCTGATAAATCTAAATCCAATTTTTTTGTTTAATTTTTGAGAGCCTGATTACAAAAACAAAAGTTTCACCATTAAAATCCACGACCCAAACACACATTTATTATGATGTTCTCATTATAATATTATGTAGCCGATATGACAGACTTGTGCTGCACTTTACTGTATTTTCCTTTTTTGAAGTGATTCCAATCATATTTCAAGCAGTTCATAATCATCATGTTGAACAGTGCGCATCTGAAGCGTCTCAGCTGAAGGAGATAATACATTATTTATCGGCTTTGATATATCGGCCAATAACGATAATGATATATCGTGCATTTAGTTTTTACAAAGTCACAAAAGCTAGTCGATATAATGCTAAAGATCTATGTAACGTTCACATGCATGTTCATACCTTTCTTTTCCATTGAAGTGATGAAATATGAGAATTGTGTTGAATTAGGTGAATGTGCGGCCAGGAATGACGCTGCGCAACTGCCTCATCAAAGCCCTGAAGGTCCGCGGACTTCAGCCCGAATGCTGTGCTGTTTTCAAGCTTCATCGAGAACTTGCATTCAACGTTGTGTAAGTTGTGGCCTATGGCACAAAAACAAATAATAAAAAATGGAATATAATGAGAAAGACTGAGCACTATCAACATGCAGTGCCAATAAAAAGTTGTTTTTATATTAAATGCAAATTAATTTGGTATTTTTGACATTGACCATCAGAAAAGACTTTAATGTGAAAACGGATCTCTACAAAGCGATGTAAAGTAATCACAATCATCAAACCCATTGTAATCTATAGGGCTGGGTATTGTTGTAGACTTTCAGGTCCATTTGTTCAAATTAAAGTCGGCATGGAAGAGAAGTTGCGCTAGTACTTTCTTCTCTATTGTGTCGAATATTGAGTGAAACGCTTCTGGAACAAGAACAAATGTGGGCGGGGCTTGATTGTGTCTGTGGGGAATTGATTGGATGGTTGTGGTTTGCTATTGGTGGATCTCATGTGAGTGACAGGTTATTGCCCCGCCCTCGTCATCAGAGAAGAGAAGAGAGGTTTAGAACAATAAAACAAGGAATTTAAAACAATAATGATGTGCACATTTAGAATAAACCCTACAAAATTGCATAAAAAAAACCAAGAATGGTCCATTTTGATTTCATGGTGATTTTAGCATCAACCAAGAATAATAAATGCTTTTCATTGTTAGTTCATGGTAAGTAATGAAAGCTTATTCTTACTGGTGCATCTTCTGAATACCGCCTTAATAAACTGTTATTTTCTGTTTAATAACTGTAATAATCTAGACCCGACTGTAAAGCTGAATTTTGCTCCTGAAATTCAATGTACTGCTCAGTGAATGAAAATACGCTGTTGTTTTGTGCAGTAAGAAGCTGCGTATGGATTGGAGCACGGACTGTACCACGCTGGTGGGAGAGGAGTTTCTGGTCGAAGTCTTAGATCACGTCCCGCTGACCACGCACAATTTTGTGAGTTCCTGTAGTCAGTGTGTGTCAATTGAGCTGATGTCGTCTTTACTGTGGCTCTAACATCTGACCATCCCCCTTCACAGGTACGAAAGACATTTTTGAAGTTGGCCTTTTGTGACATATGTCAGAAGTTTCTTCTACATGGCTTCAGATGTCAGACGTGCGGCTACAAGTTTCACGAGCATTGCAGCACCAGAGTGCCCACCATGTGTGTGGACTGGAGCAACATCCGACAGCTGCTGTGAGTGTGCAAAACCACAGACACCAGCACACACACTTTACAGTCACGTACATCAGCAGTTGCATTACTTGCTTAGACTACTTTCTAGAGGTTTCTGGGTCTAGAAAAGACCCTCAGGTCTGGGAAAAGTCACAGAAATACTTAGAAACCCAGTTTATATATGTTCTGTTATATTGTAACCATGTTGGTTTTGTGTAATCAATTACTTTTTTGATGTAACAACGCATTACAAGGAACTTGCATTACATAATCAGATTACTTTTCGATGTAACGAGCAAAGTAACATTAAAAGTATCGTGCATTACGTAATCAGATTACTTTTCGATGTAACGAGTAAAGTAACACAGTAATACAAGAAACGTGCATTATGAAATCAGATTACTTTTCGATGTAACGAGTAAAGTAACATTAAAAGTAACGTGCATTACGTAATCAGATTACTTTTTGATGTAACATGCAAAGTTACGCATTACAAATATCGTGCATTACGTAATCAGATTACTTTTCGACGTAACGAGTAAAGTAACACATTAAAAGTAACGTGCATTACGTAATCAGATTACTTTTCGACGTAACGAGTAAAGTAACGCATTAAAAGTAACGTGCATTATGAAATCAGATTACTTTTCGATGTAACGAGTAAAGTAACATTAAAAGTAACGTGCATTACGTAATCAGATTACTTTTTGATGTAACATGCAAAGTTACGCATTACAAATATCGTGCATTACGTAATCAGATAACTTTTCGACGTAACGAGTAAAGTAACACATTAAAAGTAACGTGCATTACGTAATCAGATTACTTTTCGACGTAACGAGTAAAGTAACGCATTACAAGTAACGTGCATTATGAAATCAGATTACTTTTCAATGTAACGAGTAAAGTAACATTAAAAGTAACGTGCATTACGTAATCAGATTACTTTTCGATGTAACGAGTAAAGTAACACAAAAGCAACGTGCATTACGTAATCAGATTACTTTTTGATGTAACATGCAAAGTTACGCATTACAAATATCGTGCATTACGTAATCAGATTACTTTTCTATGTAACGAGTAAAGTGCATTACGTAATCAGAATACTTTTCTATGTAACGAGTAAAGTAACATTAAAAGTAAAGTGCATTACGTAATCAGATTACTTTTCGATGTAACGAGTAAAGTAACATTAAAAGTAAAGTGCATTACGTTATCAGATTACTTTTCGATGTAATGAGTAAAGTAATGCATTATAAGTAACGTGCATTATGTAATCAGATTACTTTTCGATGTAACGAGTAAAGTAACGCATTAAAAGTAAAGTGCATTTCGTAATCAGATTACTTTTCTATGTAACGAGTAAAGGAACATTAAAAGTAACGTGCATTACGTAATCAGATTACTTTTCGATGTAACGAGTAAAGTAACGCATTAAAAGTAAAGTGCATTACGTAATCAGATTACTTTTCTATGTAACGAGTAAAGGAACATCAAAAGTAAAGTGCATTACGTAATCAGATTACTTTTCGATGTAACGAGTAAAGTAACACAAAAGTAAAGTGCATTACGTAATCAGATTACTTTTCGATGTAACGAGTAAAGTAACACAAAAGTAAAGTGCATTACGTAATCAGATTACTTTTCTATGTAACGAGTAAAGTAACATTAAAAATAAAGTGCATTACCTAATCAGATTACTTTTCGATGTAACGTGTAAAGTAACACATTAAAAGTAACGTGCATTATGTAATCAGATTACTTTTCTATGTAACGTGTAAAGTAACACATTAAAAGTAACGTGCATTATGTAATCAGATTACTTTTCTATGTAACGAGTAAAGTAACACATTAAAAGTAACGTGCATTACGTAATCAGATTACTTTTCGATGTAACGAGTAAAGTAACGCATTACAAGTATCGTGCATTACGTAATCGGGATTGCTTTTTAATGTAACATGCAAAGTTACGCACTACAAGTATTGTGCATTACCTAATCAGATTACTTTTCAACGTAACAAGTAAAGTAACACATTAAAAGTAACGCGCATTACCTAATCAGATAACTTTTCTATGTAACGAGTAAAGTAACACATTAAAAGTAACGTGCATTACCTAATCAGATAACTTTTCTATGTAACGAGTAAAGTAACACATTAAAAGTAACGTGCATTACCTAATCAGATTACTTTTCTATGTAACGAGTAAAGTAACATTAAAAGTAACGTGCATTACCTAATCAGATTACTTTTCTATGTAACGAGTAAAGTAATATTAAAGTAACGTGCATTACGTAATCAGATTACTTTTCTATGTAACGAGTAAAGTAACGCATTACAAGTATCGTTCATTACGTAATCAGATTACTTTTTTGATGTAACGTGTAAAGTATCGCATTACAAGTAACGTGCATTATGTAATCAGATTACTTTTCTATGTAACGAGTAAAGTAACGCATTACAAGTATCGTTCATTACGTAATCAGATTACTTTTTTGATGTAACGTGTAAAGTATCGCATCACAAGTAACGTGCATTATGTAATCAGATTACTTTTCTATGTAACGAGTAAAGTAACGCATTACAAGTATCGTTCATTACGTAATCAGATTACTTTTTTGATGTAACGTGTAATGTATCGCATTTCAAGTAACGTGCATTATGTAATCAGATAACTTTTCTATGTAACGAGTAAAGTATCGCATTACAAGTAACGTGCATTATGTAATCTGGATTGCTTTTTGATGTAACATGCAAAGTAACGCATTACAAGTATCGTGCATTATGTAATCAGATTACTGGTTTGATGTAACGTGTAAAGTAACGCATTACAAGTAACGTACATTATGGAATCGGATTACTATTTTGATGCAAATATTGTCAACAGACAGAAAATAATACATTTCACCATGATTTAGGAGTAAAATGTTCTATAAATTAGGTGAAGTGGGGTTCAGTAGCATGTTGGCAGGCTGAACAGGCTTCTTTCCTTTATTTAAATGAAGATAGACATGAAGCTCACAGAAAGAGTTTTGCATAGAGGCCCTCACACCGTGAGCGTTGTAGATGTCTATCAATGGTAATCATGTAAAGCATGGTACAAAGGTCCATTCTTCTGCAGCAGAATTCATCACAAAGATGAAAAAACAAACTTATAATGCTTTTTAAGGAAAACCTTCATTGGTCCATCTTTTAGAAATTAGTTATTAGTTATTTTTCCAGGCTGTTCCCGACTCCCGGAGAGAACGGCACTCCGTCACTCCCTCCCCTCTCGTCCCGTCGGATGCAAAACTCTAAATTCTCCTTCAGGTAAATGGAGTCTGTGTCTATATTTAGATCAGATGTAGTGAACTGACCCGACAAGTCCAGCGTTCCTGAGAATCAGAGCGTGTCACAACGCCCCCTACTTTTTGTTTTCGTTCCTTTTATTCGGGGTATTTGATCATACTTGTAGTTCCTTGTATTAGTGTTATTTTACTTTTGTCATAGATTTATTAATATTTTTAATTAGCTTTTATTTTTATACTTGTATGTAACTTTAGGTTCATTTAGTTATGTGCTTTTGTCGTTTGGTTCGTTTTTTATTTATTTAGCTTTTTAGGTTTCATTTATTTGTATTTTTATTTCAGTTTTATTTCGATAATTTTTTCTTCCAAGTAACAATTTTAGTGCCTCAGCTTATAAGGCAACATTTCTAATTTTCATTTAGTTTAAGTTTTCAGCTTTGTCAATTAACATAAATGTTTTTATAGTTAGTTAACGATAATACTAACCCTGACATGTATTAAAACATTTTTGCTTTAAAACATATAAACACCGGTCAGCTTTACCAACTTTTTGAAAATCTGAATATTGTGCATGACTTTAAAATGTTTCACTACAAATAATGTAATAAATGTAAATTATTGGTATATATTTACCCATTTAGTGCTGAAATGATTAGCTTTAGAAACTTCAGTATTTCTGGAGATTTTAATATCACAGATAATAATTTTGTCTAATTTTGACTAACACGCAAGTAGCCATTAATTAACATTACCATAATTATTTAAATGCACACTGTTTCAGAAGTATATCCACATTACGAAACACAAGACTAATCTGATAGAGTTGCTTGATCTTGTCTTGTGAACTTGCATCCATTTTTTCAACGATGTTTACATGTTATCAAGCCATTCGGTAACTTTCACTTAAAATGTGCACTGATCTGGGAAACACTGTAAAACTGCATCCATGGGAATACATGGATATTTTTTGCAAATAATTTTTTTTCCAATCAAGATTTAATCTAATGTACTGGTAAGAGCCTTGTTTTGCTAAATTGTCTTCTTTAGTCTATCTTACATTTGATTCAACAATTTGAATTGTACTTTCACTGTTTTCTAAAAACATGATTTCATATTTAGTGACTCCTGTAATATACTGTATATATCACATGTTGCAACGAGAGGAAAGAAGCAATGCCACTGACGCTGAAACCCTTCTCCAGTCCCTATCACAGATACTCCACGCCGAACGCTTTAAACTACATCACTCCCATGCCGTCCGCTGGCGTGTCTCTCACTCATAAAGTGTTGTCCACATCTACGCCTAACGTTCACATGACGAGCACCACACAGCCCGTGGACGAGGCCGCTTATCAGGTGAAGCGCTTCTCCATCCTCATCATCATCGCCTTTCAGGGCCAGATTTACTGAACGGATCAGATGAGAGCAGGCTTGGCAATCGATGTGTTCAGATAAATGGGTTTAAACATGTAGATTAAAATGGTAAATTTGGTATTACATTGTGGGTGTAAATGATGGTTCTGGAAACTTAAAGCACAGGACAATAGAGACACCAGAATAACAATATTCATGATTCTGAAGCTGAAAATACAGAATTATTGTAGATGAATATGCTTTCACTGTCACTGACTAGATATATTTATAATAATGTAGGACACTTTTACTGCTAACATCAGACATCTGGCATTATCAGGACACACACATATTCCCCCACTGCATTATTATACATTATATTCAACATTATATATAGTAGTTTAATGTAGTTCTGACACTAAAACAAGGGAAACTCCTACAAATGCATAAGCAATAATATCAGCCGCAGAAATAATGTTTTCATCGCTCATTTCTCTCTGCGTGTCTTTAGTAAATCCCGACCGTAGTTTTTAACGTGTGAAGGGTGATCAAGCTGTTAGTAAATCTGGCCCAAAGCTCTTCATCAAACTATTATAGTGTCTTCTCTCAAACATTTCCACATGTTAAAACAGTGCTTTCCTTCTTTATTCACAGGAAGCCTTAGGGTGTGATGAATCAGGTAAGGGCTTTTCTCTTTCCTCAGAGAAGTTATCCGCTTCATTCCTGACGATCTTACTGCGTTTTGAATTATGGGTGGAACTTCCATTCAAAAAGACTGAAACGAATCATTTCAGATCATAAGGTTGCCATACAAATAAAGCTGATCCGTCAGTTTAACTCAATGCCATTTTGCAATCCGCTGTAAAAGAATGAAAGAGAACAACATATTCTGCACATTTGTGATCTATTCTCCCGATTTAATTTACGATATATCCCATTAATAATCCACCGGGATCCACGAAGAATCTCTCGTTTTTTCCATCAAATCCTCACGTCTCTTTCCAGGTTTGTTTTCACAAGTAAATACAATTTATCATCTGTCAAAATGACGGAAATCACTTTGAAATAGTATCACGTAATGCTGAAGTTAATGAACATTAACTTTATGTTACATAATATATATATATATTACTACAGTGATAATTAAGCCAAGATTCACGCTTTTGGGGTTATTCATGGTATGTTTAAAGTACCTTGTTGATGCTTTTACACTTTTAAATGTCCTTTTAATGTTTGATGGTTGAAGGGTGAGTAGAAGGATGTCGTCTTATTGTACACAGTTATGAAAAAACTATTATTGAGTTCATAGAGTGAGCCTCTCCCTGATTGTTTACAGCTTAGCGGAAGTTACACCCATAATTCAAGAATCAGGAATAAGGTGGATGGGTTAATAATGGCTGACGTCGTTCTTTGTCACATTGGTTCATAGGAAGCCCAACCGAGTGGCCCAAAACCCCGGTTCCGGCTCACATGGAGAAAGCGCCTTCAAACAACACTCAGGAAAAAAGAATCGTAAGTAATCGAGTAATCAGAGGCCAAATCAACACATTATCATCAGATTCATTTCTCGCTACGTGGAGAAAAAGTTCAATGTTGTTCTCAAAAGAACTAGGGTTCTTAAAGGTGTTATATAAGGAGAATAAGGTATAGGTTGAAACATGAGCTGGTTTGTTCATTGGTCACCAGCGTTCGCGAGAGAAGAGAGATTCCAGCTATTACTGGGAGATCGAGGCCAGCGAAGTGATTCTGCACTCCAGGATCGGATCGGGCTCCTTCGGCACCGTTTACAAAGGGAAGTGGCACGGTAAGAGTTCTCTCTCATCATTATTTTAGGGGTTTTATACATAATATATATATAAACCCCTTATATATTACATCATTACACCAGTAGGTGGCGATAAGTGTATGTTAAAAAATGCATTTGTCATTGAAACATTTGTTCAAGAGATTCCTTCAAAAACGCTGATTCATCCAGTAATGAAACAAGTGAAGTCTTTATGAGTGAATCATTGAATCATTCATTTAAGAGATTCATTCAAAAAACGCTGATTCGTCCAGTAATGAAACCAAGCGGCAACATTCTAATCTGAAAAATGAAGCCTACCCGGAAGTGCGAAAAACTGCAATACATCGAAAATCCGCTAGGGGCAGGTCCCAAAAGGGAGCAAATGTCCATACACCCCCATGTTAAAATGTCCGTTTTCACAGCATAAATTCATGTTTTTACAGGTTGGTCCCATGGACTTTTATTGTATTTTTCGATAGGTTCCGAGTGCCTGACAACTGTGAGGGGGGTGAATTTTTTTCTAACTCGTTAGTTTAGATCGTATTTAGATATAAAATGTATGACAAATAAGGGCGCGATTGACAGCTTGATTGACAGCTGACAACGAGCATAGGCTGCGCCGAGTGGAATTCCTGAAATTTGACGTCTCGGCCATGATCTGACACAACACATCATACCTGTAAGTTAGCCTTTCTGAACATTTGTATTGAAATATGGCGCCGCCCATACCCCCCATAAACGGCCTCAAAACCGTTCTTCAGAAGTCTATGGGTGACGTCACAGACGCTTTGTCCATATTTTTTACAGTCTATGAATGAAACAAGCGAAGTCTTTATGATTGAGTCATTGAATCATTAATTCAAGAGATATGTTCAAAAACGCTGATTCTTCCAGTAATGAAACAAGCGAAGTCTTTATGAGTGAATCATTGAATCATTCATTCAAGAGACTCGTTCAAAAACGCAGATTCATCCAGTAATGAAACAAGTGAAGTCTTTATGAGTGAATCATTGAATCATTCAAGAGATTTGTTCAAAAACGCAGATTCATCCAGTAATAAATGATAGTTTTATATATGGAAAGTTATATACACTCACCAAAAGGATTATTAGGAACACCATACTAATACTGTGTTTGACCCCCTTTCACCTTCAGAACTGCCTTAATTCTACTTGGCATTGATTCAACAAGATGCTGAAAGCATTGTTTAGAAATGTTGGCCCATATTGATAGGATAGCATCTTGCAGTTGATGGAGATTTGTGGGATGCACATCCAGGGCACGAAGCTCCCGTTCCACCACATCCCAAAGATGCTCTATTGGGTTGAGATCTGGTGACTGTGGGGGCCATTTTAGTACAGTGAACTCATTGTCATGTTCAAGAAACCAATTTGAAATGATTCGAGCTTTGTGACATGGTGCATTATCCTGCTGGAAGTAGCCATAAGAGGATGGGTACATGGTGGTCATAAAGGGATGGACATGGTCAGAAACAATGCTCAGGTAGGCCGTGGCATTTAAACAATGCCCAATTGGCACTAAGGGGCCTAAAGTGTGCCAAGAAAACATCCCCCACACCATTACACCACCACCACCAGCCTGCACAGTGGTAACAAGGCATGATGGATCCATGTTCTCATTCTGTTTACGCCAAATTCTGACTCTACCATCTGAATGTCTCAACAGAAATCGAGACTCATCAGACCAGGCAACATTTTTCCAGTCTTCAACTGTCCAATTTTGGTGAACTCGTGCAAATTGTAGCCTCTTTTTCCTATTTGTAGTGGAGATGAGTGGTACCTGGTGGGATCTTCTGCTGTTGTAGCCCATCCGCCTCAAGGTTGTGCGTGTTGTGGCTTCACAAATGCTTTGCTGCATACCTCGGTTGTAACGAGTGGTTATTTCAGTCAAAGTTGCTCTTCCATCAGCTTGAATCAGTCGGCCCATTCTCCTCTGACCTCTAGCATCAACAAGGCATTTTCGCCCACAGGACTGCCGCATACTGGATGTTTTTCCCTTTTCACACCATTCTTTGTAAACTCTAGAAATGGTTGTGCGTGAAAATCCCAGTAACTGAGCAGATTGTGAAATACTCAGACCGGCCCGTCTGGCACCAACAACCATGCCACGCTCAAAATTGCTTAAATCACCTTTCTTTCCCATTCTGACATTCAGTTTGGAGTTCAGGAGATTGTCTTGACCAGGACCACACCCCTAAATGCATTGAAGCAACTGCCATGTGATTGGTTGATTAGATAATTGCATTAATGAGAAATTGAACAGGTGTTCCTAATAATCCTTTAGATGAGTCTATAGTTATATATAACTGTGTGAGGCTGAGTTAATGTTTGTTGATTTTAGATGAACAAAAATCCTGCTTGTTTTTTTAGGTTATCTTATTTTGATTTGTAATGTCTTTTCAGGTGATGTTGCTGTAAAGATTTTAAAGGTGACGAATCCCACACCAGAGCAGTTACAGGCCTTTCGCAATGAAGTGGCTGTTCTCAGGTAAACCAACCAGTCGGATGATCCCAGTATTCCCACAGACGAGTTTAAACAGTGAATGAAGACTAGAGAACGAGCTCGAGCTCATTACAGAGTCTGTTCAACACTGTCAGTTTGATCCCGCTGACGTTGTTCTGTGTTGTTGTTTCAGGAAGACCAGGCATGTCAATATTGTGTTGTTTATGGGATACATGACCAAGACAAAGCTGGCCATTGTGACGCAGTGGTGTGAGGGAAGCAGTCTCTACAAACATCTGCACGTGCAAGAGACCAACTTCCAGATGTTCCAGCTGATGGACATCGCCAGACAGACAGCGCAGGGCATGGAGTGAGTGTTCGCATCACTGGCTACCTTTACATGCACAACTTCTGTTTCAATCGGACTGATTCTACGTCATTACGCTATTTCTACGTGATTCTGCTATTTCTACGTCATTACGCTATTTCTACGTCATTATGCTATTTCTACGTCATTATGCCATTTCTTCGTCATTACGCCATTTCTACGTCACTACGCTATTTCTACGTCATTACGCTATTTCTACGTCATTACGCTATTTCTACGTCATTATGCTATTTCTACGTCATTATGCCATTTCTACGTCATTACGCCATTTCTACGTCACTACGCTATTTCTACGTCATTACGCTATTTCTACGTCATTACGCTATTTCTACGTCATTACGCTATTTCTACATCATTACGCTATTTCTACATAATTACGCTATTTCTACGTCATTACGCATGCGCAGTCCTTTCAGTTTCAGTTTCCAATCCGATCAAGTGTTTACATGTTCTCTCGATCGGATTAGAAAAGGAATAAACCCCTTTCAATCCGATCGAAATCTCATTGGGTTCGAGCTCAATCGGATTGAGTAAGGCGTTTACATTAAAGCTTTTCAGTCCCATTGAGCCGACAATCCCATTACTAACGGATTATTTGGTTGCGTGTAAACGTAGCCAGTGTTTTCCCTGACTTTAGCAGTGTCTAAGCTGAAGGTTTTCAGGATCACATCTCACAGGCGTGTGTGTGTTGGCTAAACCAACGCTTCTGAACCGCAGGGTTGCAACCCTAAATTATGTTATTTGCTAAATGCAAATTATAACATGCAACTAACCAAATAATCCTGTATGGTTCAGATAGGAAAATTAACAGGTTTATCAAACTTCAGAATGCTTCCTCACATCAGTGTTCTTGTTGTTGATGTCAAAGGCTTTGCATCTGAACAAATTCAACAGTATTGTGGCGTAAATTCTTCAGCTGCTCAATAGAAGCTAGTGAACTTAGACAGATACATCATCCTCAAAGACCAAGAATAAAACTACACAGAGTAAAAGCAAAACCAACACACATTATTGGCTGAGAACATGAAACAACTGAAATTCAAGAAATAATTGGAAGTTGAATATGTCCGTATTTCAATTCATGCGATGTGATTGTTAATAATTTAGTTATCGTTCATGGTAATTAGAGCTGCATGAGTAATCGTTATAAGATTGCGTTCTGGATTCAAACACACACATGATCTTATTCCTAAATGACAGTGATTCGGCTCTATGTCTATTAAAGCTTTGATAAGCCGGATCACAGTGAACATTCAGATCCGAGTTCTGATGCAGAGAGAGGCGTTGTCATGTAAAGATGTGAAACAGCTTCACAAACAGTCTTTAACACACACTATCATTAATTCTGTTTTACAATCATTCAATCATTCATATCACAGAAGTACTGAGATAAAAGTTTATAGTTCGGATATAAACACTGATGTCTACGGTAGAGATCACCTTTTGAATGAAACTTGACGCTTCAAATAAAGATTGTATCAATTACATCGTTACACCAGTAGGTGGCGACAAGTGACTGATAGTCAAGTGAAGTCTTTATGAGTGAGTCATTGAATCATTCACTCAAGAAATTGGTTCAAAAACGCTGATTCATCCAGTCATAAAACATGAAGTATTCATGAGTCAAACCGATTTAAAATAAATAAAATGAATATATATATTTTTTAAATAGACTGCAGGAATTAACATTTTGTCAGAACCTCTAGTAAATTTTTGTTGATGTTTATTCAGAATCGTGCAAGAATCATTTTCTTCATTTTTATAAAAAAAAAAGTTATTCTCAATTTCCCCAGAATCGTGCCGCTCTAATGGTAATATTAATAACTTTTGTAGGACGAGCATTTTTGTAATAAAATGAAAACCCAGCTAAAATCTGAAAATATGCTCTACTGTTCAAATGTTTGGGGCCAGTAAGATGTTTATTTTAAAGAAATGTAATATATTCAGCAAGGATGCTTTAAATTGATTAAAAACAAGTGACAGTAAAGACATTTATAATGTTATAAAATATTATATTTTAAATAAATGCTGTTCTTTAGAATTTTCTATTCATCAAAGAATCCTGAAAAATAAAATGTATCAATTTCGACAAAAATACAAACTGTTTTCAACACTGATAACAATCATAAATGTTTCTTGAGCATCAAATCCTCATATTATAATTATGATTTGTGAAGGATCATGTGACACTGAAGACTGGAGTAATGATGCTGAAAATTCAGCTTTGATCACAGGAATAAATTACACTTTACTATCGTTACAAACCTTTTAAGTCGAGGGAGAATAAGACATGTGTACTGGAAAACCTCACACAAACCAGTCTAATGTAGGGAAAGTGATCATTTATTACAGTGAGAATCGAGATAACCCAAGATTGAATGGTAGTGTATATGATTATTGTTGCGTTTGATCCATTCAGGCTGTCATTGGTTTAAAAGAAGCTTCTCTCGAGTGTTTTCAGATGTTTTATCGTAACACGATTAAGACTCACAGCTCAGCGTTCTGTCACAGCGTTGACAACATAGTTTATTTTCAGAGACAGATTCACATTTTGAGCGCATGATGCCATCAGCTATTTATAGAAATCAACCAGGTTTAAAAATAGCAGAACACAGGCTAGTGTTTACATGTACACTGAGGTGGTTTGGTCAGGTAACTCCTGTAATGATAATGCTGATAATGCATAACATATACAGAATATATAGAGTTAAAATGATCTCTAATAACTCTTCATATCTCCTCTCTTCTAGTTACCTACATGCAAAGAACATCATCCATCGAGACATGAAGTCGAACAGTATCTTTTACCAACTTGTTCATTTTACATCCTTTTTTATTTCTGTAACATTGGTCACGATGCGAAAAGCAGCCTGTTTTTTAAAGGAGTAGTTCACATTACAATGAAAATTAGCCCATGATTTACTCTCCCTCAAGTCATCTTAGCTGTATATGACTTTCTTCTGTCAGACGAACACAATCAGAGTTATATTAAAATGTCCTGCTCTTCCAAGCTTTATAATGGTAGTGAATGCTGTTTCTGTTTTGAAGTCCATAAAAGTGCATCTATCCATCATAAAAGTGCATCATAATGATCTTTTATGATGGATAGATGCACTTTTATGACGGATCGATGCACTTTTATGACGGATATATGCACTTTTATGATGGATATATGCACTTTTATGATGGATAGATGCACTTTTATGATGGATAGATGCACTTTTATGACGGATCGATGCACTTTTATGACGGATATATGCACTTTTATGACGGATATATGCACTTTTATGATGGATAGATGCACTTTTATGACGGATCGATGCACTTTTATGATGGATAGATGCACTTTTATGATGGATAGATGCACTTTTATGATGGATAGATGCACTTTTATGATGGACAGATGCGCTTTTATCATGGATAGATGCACTTTTATCATGGATAGATGCACTTTTATGATGGATAGATGCACTTTTATGATGGATAGATGCACTTTTATGATGGACAGATGCACTTTTATCATGGATAGATGCACTTTTATGATGGACAGATGCACTTTTATGATGGACAGATGCACTTTTATCATGGATAGATGCACTTTTATGATGGACAGATGCGCTTTTACGATGGATCGATGCACTTTTATGATGGATAGATGCACTTTTATGATGGACAGATGCACTTTTATCATGGATAGATGCACTTTTATGATGGACAGATGCACTTTTATGATGGACAGATGCACTTTTATCATGGATAGATGCACTTTTATGATGGACAGATGCGCTTTTACGATGGATCGATGCACTTTTATGACGGATCGATGCACTTTTATGATGGATAGATGCACTTTTATGATGGATAGATGCACTTTTATGATGGACAGATGCACTTTTATGATGGATAGATGCACTTTTATGATGGATAGATGCACTTTTATGATGGATAGATGTACTTTTATGATGGATAGATGTACTTTTATGACGGATCGATGCACTTTTATGATGGACAGATGTGCTTTTACGATGGATCGATGCACTTTTATGACGGATCGATGCACTTTTATGATGGATAGACGCACTTTTATCAGCTTCAATCTGTTGGTTGCAATCCACTGCCATTATAAAGCTTGGAAGAGCCAGGACATTCTTTTTCTATAACTCTGATTGTGTTCGTCTGAAGAAGAGTGTCATATACACCTAGGATGACTTGAGGGCGAGTAAATCATGGGCTAATTAAAATTTTTGGGTGAACTACTCCTTTAAGGATGTTGCCGCTGGTTTCTGAGTAGATATGAATATAGAGATGAATTCCCTGAACTGGATGCTCAGATGTGTTCCTGCACGAAGGCTTGACGGTGAAGATCGGGGACTTCGGTCTGGCCACAGTGAAGGCGCGCTGGAGCGGCTCTCACCGCGTCGAGCAGCCGTCGGGATCTGTCCTCTGGATGGTGTGGAGCTCATATCAGAGATAATAATACACACGCCATATGATAATCTGTGTGTGACAGAAGCAGTGGATACGCTTACATGCACAACTTTTGTTTCAATCGGACTGAATTCATTCCGATTGATGAATCTGGACGTAGTGTTTACAAGAACGCTAAACGTGAACGGGTTGATGTGCGCGTTTATATGTCACAAGCTTCAAACCGGAAATTAGATTTGGACATGCACACACTGCACAAATATATGCTAATCTGTGTGTGACAGAATCAGTGTGACCACTAGCTCAGTTCAGTTTCCATCTGGCCAACGAACCAACAGTGTATGAGTATGATTATGATTACTATTATTATGATTCAGGCAGCATTACAGGTCAGAAGTCAGACTGGATCAGAAGATTCAGAATATTATCCAGATCCATCTGGTTGTAACACTTTACAATACGGTTCCATTAGTTAACAATGAACATCTGCAGCATTTATTAACATTGGTCAGTGTTAATTTCAACATTTACTAGTGTATTTTAAAAATCAAAAGCTAATGCACCGTGAACTAACAATGAACAATTGTATTTTTACTAACATAACAAAGATGCACTAGATAAGAAAAGTTAGATGACAAACTTTGGGGGTGGTTTGACAGGTCTGAAAGTTTAAAATTACTGAAAAGCTTGACGTTGGAAGTTTTTACTCTGAGAAAGTATTAAAAAAATGTATCCTAGCATGTTTTAGCACATTTCTAGCATATGTTAGCGTGTTGTTGGCATTATCCTAGCATGTTTTACCATTGTTAGCATTTTTTAACACCTTTCTAGCATGATCCTATCATGCTTTAGCACAATGCTAACATGCTTTAACACAATGCTAGCATTTTTTAACACATTGTTAACATGAATTGACATGTTTTAATACTTTTTAAGCATGTTTTAACACATTGCCAGCATGATTTAACACATTAGCATGTTTTGTATTATGAATTAGCACATTGCTAGCATGTTGTTAACATGATTTAACATTTTGTTAGCTTGAATTATACAATTTCTAACATGTATTAACGTTGCTAGCATATTTAAGCACGGCAAACAATTATTAGCATGCTGTTAGCATGTTTTAACACATGGCTAGCTTTAATTAGCATGTTTTAGCATTTGGTCAACATGAATTAGCATGTTAGCATGTGTTTTTTTGTTTTTTTTATTGCTAAAGCTTTTTTCCCGGTTAGATTAGATTATTAAACGCATGTTTGTTCTCTGACTCTTGACCTGATGATGATCTGAGTAAAAGAGTTAACGTGCTTCTCCTTCAGGCTCCCGAGGTCATCCGGATGCAGGACAACAACCCGTACAGTTTCCAGTCGGATGTGTATTCCTACGGGATCGTCCTGTACGAGCTGATGACAGGAGAACTGCCCTATTCTATGATCGGGAACCGAGATCAGGTGAGATTAATGATCAGTCAATCAGAGTCACATCATCATGGGTTTGAACATTGAGCGGTTTATGGGTTTGACTTTAAATACTTGCTTGGTTGATATTTTAAGATGTATTTTTTTAAAAGTGCCTCTCTTACTATCTCTCATGTAGTGTGTAATAGAGCCGTTTAAGAATGTAAAAGTTTCACAGATCAAAGATAAAGTGATTCTGAACTGAAACGAGTCGCCAGTAATTCAGTCTCACTTCCTGCTGTAGGTTTGTAACTAATTTGCATAATCCCCGCCTATGGTCTTGATTGGCTGAACAGTGTCTCTTAGCTCCGCCCTCAAACACTGTAGTGTATCTGAGACTGGAAGAGTTTGGTTCGTGTTGTTCGTGTCGAGAAGACGCTGTTTTCCACTTTGATGAGATTGATACGGTGAAACCCACGTCATCGTTACTGTTCGTATCACTGTGATCAAGAGCTGAGATTCAGATATGATAATGAGCGTTTGCTTTCTGACCAATCCCAGCAGAGCAGCTCTCAGAGAGGCGGAGCTTAGAGAGACTGAATCTCCAAAGGAAGCGTTTCAGACACTGAGAGGAAAGAGCTGACGCTGCACTGGAGATTATGAGAGAATTACAGTGTTTTTGACCTTGGATGAATGTGAACCTGTTGTAGGAGACGCCAAAAAGATTGAAAAGAATATCAGTCTTCAGGGATAAATCTCATGAAAATTGGCAAGAGTTGTAAACTTTGTTTTTAATATTTTTTGCTAGAAAATTAAGCCTGTTTTTAAGAACTGAAAGATTTTAGTCGCTTGACATTATTTTTATGACAATTAAGTACATGTGAAGCCTCACATAGCGATCTAGATCGTAACAAAATACTATTGTATATTTTTAATCTTTCAGTTTTTTTAGCTTGTAAGATTGTCCCTCAGAGATGTGTGTTGTAGACTAGAGTTAAAGGGGACATATCAGGAAAATCTGACTTTCTCCATGTGTAAGTGCTATAATCGGGTGCATCTATTAACACAGAAAATGTGAAAAGTGAAACCCAGTAACTGTTCTAGTGAGCCTTTCTCTGCAAGCATGTCAAAAAATAAGATCTCGCTCTCCTTCTGACGTATGAAGAGGATCTTATTATAATATTTCCGGACCTTAATCTGCACGTTTACACACACCAGCCGACATTTGGTTCCACGGGCGACAACAGAGACCAGTTCTAACGCAATGATAAAGATCCAGCAAAGCCTGAAACTGTGGTTGAGCACAGACGAGCACTGAACACTACTGACCAGAACATGTCACCGCTGTCTTATAAACACCTCAGGAACTGTGGACACTTGTGGAGAAGTTAAACATTTACATTTACATTTATTCATTTAGCTGACGCTTCTATCCAAAGCGACTTACAATTGCTATATATGTCAGAGGTCGCACGCCTCTGGAGCAACTAGGGGTTAAGTGTCTTGCTCAGGGACACATTGGTGTCTCACAGTGGATTCGAACCCGGGTCTCTCACACCAAAGGCATGTGTCTTATCCTTTGCGCCACTACCACCCCTTAAACATGATGATGAGATGATCAATGTAACTCCACAACAACTACAGAAATGTCTCCACTAACATTCAGAAACTCTTCCTGAGTCTCTCCGTAAGGCTGCACTCGCTACTGGTTTTTCTGGGATTCTGGATGAGTGAGATTGGCCTGTTTTGTTGTTGCTGGAGTTTCTGAAGCTCGTGTGAAGACTCCGCCCTCTTCTGAACGGAGGCGGAGCTAAAGCTCATTGCATTTAAAGGGACACACACAAAAACGGTGCGTTTTTGCTCACACCCAAAAAGGGGCAAATTTGACAAGCTCTAATAAATTAATCTGGTATTTTGTGCTAAAATTTCACAGAAACATTCTGGAGACACCATAGATTTATATTACATTTACATTACATTTATATTATATCACCTACTGGTGAAAAGTGGCAAAATAGGTCACGGCCTCATTGTTTAGTCTGTGGTTTGTTCTGTGAGCTGCTGAAGTGTGTGTGTGTTCTGTGAGCTGCTGAAGTGTGTGTGTGTGTGTGTGTGTGTGTGTGTGTGTGTGTGTGTGTGTTGAGCTCGGTACGCTCACCCTCCAGTCCCGAGGCTAAATTTAGGTGCTCAAAGGCTAAAGGTCCGTTTCTAAACCCGGGGCTGGTTGTGTAGCCTGTAACGCTGCTCTGTTGTTTGGAAACGAAGGCGATTTGTATTGCTTTTCCTCAAATCCTCTGCTAAGTTAGATCAGGTGAAGCTATTACTGTTCAGAATCTGAGAGCTGAAGTATTAAACTCTGGCATGTAAATCTGTCCTCAACACTTGTCAGATGATCTCTCTCTAGGAGAGGTGTGCTGTTACACTAGCGGTCAGATTTCATTTTAATGTTTCTGAAAGATCTCTTCTGCTCACCCAGCCTGCATTTTTCTGATCAGAATACAGTGAGATATTATTCCAGTGTAAATCATCTGTTCTCTATGTGAATATAGAGTAAACTGTAATGTATTCCTGTGATCAAAGCTGAATGTTCAGCATCATTACTCCAGTCTTCAGTGTCACATGATCCTTCACAAATCAGTATAATATGAGGATTTGATGCTCAAGAAACATTTATGATTATTATCAGTGTTGAAAACTGTCATATTGTATGGTTTTGAATGGTAGTGTTCATCTCTAGGGTCATTTGCATGGTTAAGCAGCATTCACATTGTGCAGAAGATGTCAAAGCTAGTTCCCTTTTTAAATGTAAGCATATAATAAGGTTTTTCCCGTTTTGTCTGTGTGTAGATCATCTTTATGGTGGGTCGAGGTTATCTGACCCCTGACCTCAGTAAACTGTACAAGAGCTGTCCTAAAGCTATGAAGAGACTCGTCGCTGACTGCATCCAGAAGACTAAAGACGACCGGCCGCTGTTTCCACAGGTAACATCACTGTCTTTTCAACACACAGTATCATTATTACAATCATTACAATCATCTTACATCATACATATCATCTTACAGATAATCAAAGTTATGATATAAGTTTATTTTGATCGCTGCCGTAGACATCAGTGTTTCTATCTGAACTATAGTCAATCACCTTTTGAAAGTAACTTGACACTTCAAATAATGATTGTATCGATTACATCGTTACACCAGTAGGTGGCGACAAGTGACTGATAAAAATGTAATCGTCAGTGAATCATTCATTCAAGAGATTCGTTCAAAAACGCTGATTCATCCAGTAATGAAACAAGTGAAGTCTCTGAGTGAGTCATTGAATCATTCATTCAAGAGATTCATTCAAAAACACTGATTCATCCAGTAATGAAACAAGCGAAGTCTTTACGAGTGAGTCATTGAATCATTCATTCAAGAGATTCATTCAAAAACACTGATTCATCCAGTAATGAAACAAGTGAAGTCATTCTGAGTGAATCGTTGAATCATTCATTCAAATTTACACAGAAAAAAATTGTTCAAATTATTTGTCTTTTAAATAACAATTAACATTTTGTCAAAACCTCTAGTAAATGTTATTTCATTTAGTTGTCTATCCAGACTCATGGGAGAATACAAAAAAAGTTATTGTCGATGTATCCAGAATCCAGAGTCGAGTTTGCTGAATTAAAAGTCTCCGTTGTCTCTGTCAGCTGAATCTTGAAGAAATATACGGCTCATATTTTTTTGCGACATTAATTGACAATGACAATTAAGCAAATTTTCTGACCTTAAATTATTCTTTACTCAAGTACAATAATTTTACTGTATTTATAAATATAATAGCATCTATAATCATATATAACGAATGAAACTGCCCGATGAAACTCACGTATGTCCAAAACGGTTACTTTTCAGGAAGTGAAAAAAACACCGTAATTTCAAAAGCAGTTGAACGTAGCATTGTCATACTTGGTACGGCATCTTTAAATGTAACCATATTCTTGCCAGTGTAATGATATAATCCACATTTGACCAAAATCGAGTTTAAATGGACATACGTGCATATTTTACAGTAACGGTGGTCGATACGCGTTCTTCCGATCATTAATTAGAATGGCCAAGTCGCGTTTCATATTGACAGATGAATAGGTTACGCTCAGTTTATTAAATAGCCTACGTCTCAGTTTATTAAATGTCTCTTGCAAACTATGAAGGGACAATGAATCAACACTCATTGCTGGGCTGGCGCGTCCATATAGGCGAACTAGGCAATTGCCTAGAGCGGCACTTTTGTAAGGGCAGCAAAATGTGTGCCAACCGGGAATGAACAATTCACAAAATAGGCTAGGCTATATGATCATATAATCATACATAATCAGAGAGCCTTTTTCTTTTCGTTTTGAATTATTTCGTTTAAAGACTTTTCAAGCTTTGTGTATTTGTTGTATTTCTCATGTCTGTGTGAGGCATACACTGAGTTTCGTTAAGTTAGGATGAGATGCGCTCCAGTTAACGTGCAATGCAAGTGACCGCGCGGGCGCCTCCATGATTATATTGTCTGCTATATATTTGCTTCTTATTTATTAAATCCACTCCAGGCAATTGGTTGATGAAAAATTTATTAAAATTAAGATACAATTTATACAAAACGAAATTCACTTTAAAGAAAGGTTTTCTACAAAACCAAACTTAATGAAGTGGTCAAAATCATGTTTGACCCGTCTCAAATTGTGCATCCTATTACTCGTGCTGTTCACTTTTCATACTTTTAACAGTATAGTAGACCTACAGACTCTATTTGTACAAATTGCTGCACATTCATTTAATTCTGCATTTTGCACACACAAGTTGAAAGGCTTCAAATCAAGTTCACGGATAATTGTGCGTGCATTTATTAATCATTATGATACTAAAATCATAACAAAGTAGGCTATGCTATGTACAAAAAAATACAGCCATTTCTGTTTTTTTCTTTAAAACAAAAAAACAAGCTGCACCCTTTTTTTTACATTTCATCTTTCATTCCGAAATAGAATAATGAATGAACGAAAAAGTACACGGACCCAACATGTAGGCTATTAGCCTTTTTACCCATTATCAATCTAAATTAATCTCGTTTTTAATTTAACTTAATTTAGTTTTTCTTTATTTAAATTTAGTTTTTCTTTATTTAAATTTCGGGTTTTTCTTTATTTAATTTTCGTTTTTTCTTTATTTAAATGTCATTTTTCTTTATTTAAATTTCGTTTTTTCTTTATTTAAATTTCATTTTTCGTTTTTTAAATTTAGTTTTTTTCTTTATTTAAATTTAGTTTTTCTTTATTTAAAATTCGTTATTCTTTATTTAAATCTACCCTTTACTGTGTCAGTAATTTATTAGTCAGGAAAATATTAGACTACCTTAAAAGTATTGCTTAAGTTAACAGACCCGTGCGTGAACATCTCCACAATAAAAAGTGACAATTACTTCGTCTAGACCATTTACCGGTAAATAACAGTTGTGAATATATTGCGAATATATAATAAACTTGAACAGTTGTCAAAAACAAACGTTTGCTGATACTTTACCTCACAGAGTTATTCGGCTATCCAATGCTGAGCTTCCAGAGACGCTTAGACCGGCGAGATGCCTCCACAGGGCGGGAGATACGCGGCGTGATTGACAGCTTTGACACCAAATGGATATACGTGAAAATCAGATGACATGATTTCACAACTTTTCATTGGTCATTTAGATATGTGAAGCATACTGTATACGGAAATGAACCTGGACATTCTATCCGTCGAAAAATCTCAAAATCGGCAAAATGGACATACGCGGTTTTCATCGGACAGCGACGATATATATATATATATATATATATAATATATAATATAATCAGTGCTGATGTAAAAAAAAGAAGGAAAAAGAAGTCTTCCAGGTGTATTGAAACAAATATTAAACTTTAAATAATAACCAGCCATTCATTCCCGAGGGTGAAATGTGTAGTTTTTGGCAAAAACATGTAAAATACCCTTTCAAACATTTAGATGACCAAACAACTTTTCATAAATATAATGCCATATGGGAATAATGAATATTGGATTTATAATGCATTTTTTTATTGTTGTAGTGCAATGCTCAAGTAGTTATTACTGTCAAAAATTAGAATTTTTTTTTATGAATATATTAAAATACGTTCTGCATGTTAGTTATGGAAAAAAGATCTGTATCAGTGTCATAAAAATGCAATATCTGTCCATGTAAAATCTTTATAAAAATGTTCCTTCACATTTCATTATTAGACAATTAATGCCCAGAATAGGTTTACTTTCTGTTGTTATTACTATGTTGTATTGTGGAGTAATTGTGATGTGGAAATATTCAGTTGTGGGTGTAATGTACAGGTGAAACTAACACACAAAATGAGAACAAGAACTACTTGAAATGTTTGGCCACTTCTAATATGTGGAACTGTTTATGATGATCATCTGTGGTTGTAAATGAACTCTGAACCATAAGCGCTTTCTAAACCCATGTTGATGTGATGATGTTTGTCGTCGAGTCTCCTTCGTTTATACAGCGCTTTAACAATATAGATGTTTCAGAGCAGCTTTACAGTGATAATAGGAGATTACAGTAACAGAGATTGTTTAGGCTTTACATAGAATAAAGTTATTATCCAGATAAAGTTAGTTTTGATTGATTCTCTTCCGTTGTAAAGATCATTAGTTATTAGCTTAGGGGGCCGCTAACACATACACCGTTCTCACAGGAAGAAAGTCTTTACAGCTTGACCTCAACAAACCTCCTGTCCTGCCGTAAAAGTTCATCATACATCATTGATTTGTCACTTCCGCGTGTCCATGTGACCTGGAGTTATTCTGACAAGGTTCAGAGTTTGATCTGTCGTGTGTTCCTGTGTTTCCCAGATCCTGTCCTCCATCGAGCTTCTCCAACACTCGCTCCCGAAGATCAACCGCAGCGCATCGGAGCCGTCGCTGCACCGAGTCTCACACACCGAGGACATCAACATCTGCACACTCAAGTGACATCACACTCAGACATCCCAGCGCGAGTTCAGGGAACATGGGAGAACATCTGTCCGTCAGCATCCCTCGCTTTCTCCTCAATCCCACAATCACACGCGTGTGTGTGTGTGTGTGTGTGTGTGTGTGTGTGTGAGCGCAGTGCAGCAGGCTGTAAATATTCCCCAAGTGCCAGTGCCGTGTTTTTATCCACTTCATGATCACGTGTCTCGCTGTCTCTTTGACTTTGTGTATGTTGCAGAAATCGAAGAAGAGTGGGTATTAACTTTATTATGAAACTTATTAGGGACTCGTTTTTTTGTTTTGTTTTCCAGCTTGTTACTGCTTGTCATGGAGAGTTAACTTGTAAACTTGACAGATTGTTTATCCATTGTATTTTAATAAAATTAAGTTAAATTCACCACACAAACTCTGTTCTTTTTTGCTGATGTGAAGAATAAACATAAATTTCATCTGATGTTTAGTCACAAGCTTTAAACATCCAATCAATTTGGCTCATCCAATCAGGTTTCAGAACCAGAACAATAAATGCTGTATTTGTGGGTAAAACAATACAACGTTACCTGACAGAACCTGCAGATTTTGCGATATATCGTCACATACTGTAGATCGATGACTTTCCAACATTTTGCTCTATTAAAGATTCTAAAAATCAATGCGTGTGGAACTTTTTCTGAATATGGTACAAAATATGTTGACTATATAATCAGTAATTTAGCCTTTGAGAGTTCATCATTAATAATCATCATTAAGGATTAGGAATGCAAGATATCGGTATCGGCCGATATATGTTCATTTTTAATGTTATCGACTCGATAAGAAAATCTGCTCGATATTATAATACTTCACATTTTAACCCTTTGACAAATCTTACATTGAATTTTTTACTTCATCGGAATGGTACGAAACTTGGTAGAGGTTTTGGCACTTGTTATGTGAACACACACAAAAAATAAATCATGGACATGATCTGAACAGGTTAAACGGTCCTGTAAGAATAGTCACTTGTGCTCCTACGGTCTAAAATGACGCATTGGAAATGAATGAGAGGAAGTTCCTCTAGTGGAAGCGTGTGGTACTGCAGCCGAGAAACATCTCACTGAGAGATCATTTTAGCAGATATCAGGATCACATTTGAACACAACTTGTTTAGATTTATGGCTTTGATCTTCTCACAGTTTTAGAGTAAAACATGTTTTTGAAAAGATATATTTCATAAAAAAATTGAAAAAAGTATTTTTGCTAATTCTTTATAACAATAAACGTAATATTCTGTAACTTTTTTTAAGGTCATTTCTGAAAACTTTTCACTTCAGCAATAATCTGCCTCGTGTCGTCTTTGAAAAATTAGCACACTTAAGTCTGTTGCTCTACTAATATGGGGTGCCGTTTGTAAAGCGGCTCACGCTGAAAATAACAGCAACATTTTGTCACATTTAGTTTCAAACAATGTTTAAAAAACTGGTATGAATTTTTGACGGTCACTTTTTAGCACATTTACAACAATATTTGTCAACTTAGAGATATTTTAAATAGTTAAATCTAAATATTAAATGTTACACCTAAATGTTCAATCTAAATGTTAAATCTAAATTTAAATGTTAAATCTAAATATTAAATCTAAATGTTAAATCTAAATCTAAATGTGAAATCTAAATCTAAATGTTAAATCTAAATCTAAATTTTAAATGTTAAATGTTAAATCTAAATGTTAAATCTAAATCTAAATATTAAATCTAAATGTTAAATCTAAATCTAAATGTTAAATCTAAATGTTAAATCTAAATCTTAAATCTAAATCTAAATCTAAATCTTAAATCTAAATCTAAATGTTGAATCTAAATGTTAAATCTAAATCTAAATGTTGAATCTAAATGTTTATCATTTATCAAATCTAAATTTGCATATTAGTTAAATATTTAGTTTCACCCGAAACATTTAGATTTAACATTTAGATTTAGATTTAATATTTAGATTTAACATTTAGATTTAGATTTAACATTTAGATTTAACATTTTATTTAACATTTAGATTTAGATTTAATATTTTTATTTAACATTTAGATTTAATATTTAGATTTAACATTTAGATTAAACATTTAGATTTAACATTTAGATTTAGATTTAATATTTAGATTTAACCTTTAGATTTAGATATAATATTTAGATTTAACATTTAGATTTAACATTTAGATTTAACATTTAGATTTAACATTTAGATTTAACATTTAGATTTAGATTTAACATTTAGATTTAACATTTAGATTTAGATTTAATATTTAGATTTAACATTTAGATTTAGATTTAACATTTAGATTTAACATTTAGATTTAGATTTAACATTTAGATTTAGATTTAATATTTAGATTTAATATTTAGATTTAGATTTAACATTTAGATTTAGATTTAATATTTAGATTTAACATTTAGATTTAGATTTAGATTTAACATTTAGATTTAGATTTAATATTTATATTTAGATTTAACATTTAGATTTAGATTTAATATTTAGATTTAGATTTAACATTTAGATTTAATATTTAGATTTAACATTTAGATTATATTTAGATTATATTTAGATTTAACATTTAGATTTAGATTTAACATTTAGATTTAACATTTAGATTTAGATTTAACATTTAGATTTAACATTTAGATTTAACATTTAGATTTAATATTTAGATTTAGATTTAACATTTAGATTTAGATTTAATATTTAGATTTAACATTTAGATTTAGATTTAGATTTAACATTTAGATTTAGATTTAGATTTAATATTTAGATTTAGATTTAACATTTAGATTTAGATTTAATATTTAGATTTAGATTTCACATTTAGATTTAATATTTAGATTTAACATTTAGATTATATTTAGATTATATTTAGATTTAACATTTAGATTTAGATTTAGATTTAACATTTACATTTAACATTTAGATTTAGATTTAACATTTAGATTTAGATTTAACATTTAGATTTAGATTTAGATTTAACATTTACATTTATATTTAACATTTACATTTAACATTTAGATTTAGATTTAATATTTAGATTTAGATTTAGATTTAACATTTAGATTTAGATTTAATATTTAGATTTAACATTTAGATTTAGATTTAACATTTAGATTTAATATTTAGATTTAACATTTAGATTTAGATATAACATTTAGATTTAGATTTAATATTTAGATTTAGATTTAATATTTAGATTTAGATTTAACATTTAGATTTAGATTTAACATTTAGATTTAGATTTAATATTTAGATTTAACATTTAGATTTAGATACTGTATAACATTTAGATTTAGATTTAATATTTAGATTTAGATTTAATATTTAGATTTAGATTTAGATTTAACATTTAGATTTAGATTTAATATTTAATATTTAGATTTAACATTTAGATTTAGATATAACATTTAGATTTAGATTTAATATTTAGATATAACATTTAGATTTAGATTTAACATTTAGATTTAGATTTAGATATAACATTTAGATTTAGATTTAATATTTAGATTTAGATTTAATATTTAGATTTAGATTTAGATATAACATTTAGATTTAGATTTAATATTTAGATTTAACATTTAGATTTAGATTTAATATTTAGATTTAGATTTAATATTTAGATATAACATTTAGATTTAGATTTAATATTTAGATTTAGATTTAATATTTAGATATAACATTTAGATTTAGATTTAACATTTAGATTTAGATTTAATATTTAGATTTAGATTTAGATATAACATTTAGATTTAGATTTAATATTTAGATTTAGATTTAATATTTAGATTTAACATTTAGATTTAGATTTAACATTTAGATTTAGATTTAACATTTAGATTTAACATTTAGATTTAGATATAACATTTAGATTTAGATTTAATATTTAGATTTAATATTTATATTTATATTTATATTTAACATTTAACATTTAGATTTAGATTTAATATTTAGATTTAGATATAACATTTAGATTTAGATTTAATATTTAGATTTAGATTTAGATTTAATATTTAGATTTAGATTTAGATTTAACATTTAGATTTAACATTTAGATTTAGATATAACATTTAGATTTAGATTTAATATTTAGATTTAATATTTAGATTTAGATACTGTATAACATTTAGATTTAGATTTAATATTTAGATTTAGATTTAATATTTAGATTTAACATTTAGATTTAGATTTAATATTTAATATTTAGATTTAACATTTAGATTTAGATCTAACATTTAGATTTAGATTTAATGTTTAGATTTAACATTTAGATTTAGATATAACATTTAGATTTAGATTTAATATTTAGATTTAGATATAACATTTAGATTTAGATTTAGATTTAACATTTAGATTTAGATTTAATATTTAGATTTAGATTTAATATTTAGATTTAGATTTAGATATAACATTTAGATTTAGACTTAATATTTAGATTTAGATTTAATATTTAGATTTAACATTTAGATTTAGATTTAATATTTAGATTTAATATTTAGATTTAGATTTAATATTTAGATATAACATTTAGATTTAGATTTAATATTTAGATTTAGATTTAATATTTAGATATAACATTTAGATTTAGATTTAACATTTAGATTTAGATTTAGATATAACATTTAGATTTAGATTTAATATTTAGATTTAGATTTAATATTTAGATTTAACATTTAGATTTAGATTTAACATTTTGATTTAGATTTAACATTTAGATTTAACATTTAGATGTAGATATAACATTTAGATTTAGATTTAATATTTTGATTTAATATTTAGATTTAACATTTAGATTTAGATACTGTATAACATTTAGATTTAGATTTAATATTTAGATTTAGATTTAGATTTAGATTTAATATTTAATATTTAATATTTAGATTTAACATTTAGATTTAGATATAACATTTAGATTTAGATTTAATATTTAGATTTAGATATAACATTTAGATTTAGATTTAACATTTAGATTTAGATTTAATATTTAGATTTAGATTTAATATTTAGATTTAGATTTAGATATAACATTTAGATTTAGATTTAATATTTAGATTTAGATTTGATATTTAGATTTAACATTTAGATTTAGATTTAATATTTAGATTTAGATGTAATATTTAGATATAACATTTAGATTTAGATTTAATATTTAGATTTAGATTTAATATTTAGATATAACATTTAGATTTAGATTTAACATTTAGATTTAGATTTAATATTTAGATTTAGATTTAGATACTGTATAACATTTAGATTTAGATTTAATATTTAGATTTAGATTTAATATTTAGATTTAGATTTAACATTTAGATTTAACATTTAGATTTAGATATAACATTTAGATTTAGATTTAATATTTAGATTTAACATTTAGATTTAGATACAACATTTAGATTTAGATTTAATATTTAGATTTAATATTTAGATTTAGATTTAGATTTAGATATAACATTTAGATTTAGATTTAATATTTAGATTTAGATTTAACATTTAGATTTAGATTTAATATTTAGATTTAGATTTAATATTTAGATTTAATATTTAGATTTAGATTTAATATTTAGATATAACATTTAGATTTAGATTTAATATTTAGATTTAGATATAACATTTAGATTTAGATATAACATTTAGATTTAGATTTAATATTTAGATTTAGATTTAATATTTAGATTTAACATTTAGATTTAGATTTAACATTTAGATTTAGATTTAATATTTAGATTTAACATTTAGATTTAGATATAACATTTAGATTTAGATTGAATATTTAGATTTAGATTTAGATTTAATATTTAGATTTAGATTTAATATTTAGATTTAGATTTAGATATAACATTTAGATTTAGATTTAATATTTAGATTTAACATTTAGATTTATATATAACATTTAGATTTAGATTTAATATTTAGATTTAGATTTAATATTTAGATTTAGATTTAACATTTAGATTTAGATTTAACATTTAGATTTAGATATAACATTTAGATTTAATATTTAGAGTTAATATTTAGATTTAACATTTAGATTTAGATACTGTATAACATTTAGATTTAGATTTAATATTTAGATTTAGATTTAATATTTAGATTTAGATTTAGATTTAATATTTAGATTTAGATTTAACATTTAGATTTAGATTTAACATTTAGATTTATATATAACATTTAGATTTAGATTTAATATTTAGATTTAGATTTAATATTTAGATTTAGATTTAACATTTAGATTTAGATTTAATATTTAATATTTAGATTTAACATTTAGATTTAGATATAACATTTAGATTTAATATTTAGATTTAACATTTAGATTTAGATATAACATTTAGATTTAGATTTAATATTTAGATTTAGATTTAGATTTAATATTTAGATTTAGATTTAACATTTAGATTTAGATTTAACATTTAGATTTAGATTTAATATTTAGATTTAACATTTAGATTTAGATACTGTATAACATTTAGATTTAGATTTAATATTTAGATTTAGATTTAATATTTAGATTTAGATTTAGATTTAACATTTAGATTTAGATTTAGATTTAACATTTAGATTTAGATTTAATATTTAATATTTAGATTTAACATTTAGATTTAGATATAACATTTAGATTTAGATTTAATATTTAGATTTAACATTTAGATTTAGATATAACATTTAGATTTAGATTTAATATTTAGATATAACATTTAGATTTAGATTTAACATTTAGATTTAGATTTAGATTTAGATATAACATTTAGATTTAGATTTAATATTTAGATTTAGATTTAATATTTAGATTTAGATTTAGATATAACATTTAGATTTAGATTTAATATTTAGATTTAACATTTAGATTTAGATATAACATTTAGATTTAGATTTAATATTTAGATTTAGATTTAATATTTAGATTTAACATTTAGATTTAGATTTAACATTTAGATTTAGATTTAACATTTAGATTTAACATTTAGATTTAGATATAACATTTAGATTTAGATTTAATATTTAGATTTAGATTTAGATTTAACATTTAGATTTAGATTTAATATTTAGATTTAGATATAACATTTAGATTTAGATTTAATATTTAGATTTAGATTTAGATTTAATATTTAGATTTAGATTTAACATTTAGATTTAGATTTAACATTTAGATTTAACATTTAGATTTAGATATAACATTTAGATTTAGATTTAATATTTAGATTTAATATTTAGATTTAGATACTGTATAACATTTAGATTTAGATTTAATATTTAGATTTAGATTTAATATTTAGATTTAGATTTAACATTTAGATTTAGATTTAATATTTAATATTTAGATTTAACATTTAGATTTAGATCTAACATTTAGATTTAGATTTAATGTTTAGATTTAACATTTAGATTTAGATATAACATTTAGATTTAGATTTAATATTTAGATTTAGATATAACATTTAGATTTAGATTTAATATTTAGATTTAGATATAACATTTAGATTTAGATTTAACATTTAGATTTAGATTTAATATTTAGATTTAGATTTAATATTTAGATTTAGATTTAGATATAACATTTAGATTTAGATTTAATATTTAGATTTAGATTTGATATTTAGATTTAACATTTAGATTTAGATTTAATATTTAGATTTAGATGTAATATTTAGATATAACATTTAGATTTAGATTTAATATTTAGATTTAGATTTAATATTTAGATATAACATTTAGATTTAGATTTAACATTTAGATTTAGATTTAATATTTAGATTTAGATTTAGATACTGTATAACATTTAGATTTAGATTTAATATTTAGATTTAGATTTAACATTTAGATTTAACATTTAGATTTAGATATAACATTTAGATTTAGATTTAATATTTAGATTTAACATTTAGATTTAGATACAACATTTAGATTTAGATTTAATATTTAGATTTAATATTTAGATTTAGATTTAGATTTAGATATAACATTTAGATTTAGATTTAATATTTAGATTTAGATTTAACATTTAGATTTAGATTTAATATTTAGATTTAGATTTAATATTTAGATTTAATATTTAGATTTAGATTTAATATTTAGATATAACATTTAGATTTAGATTTAATATTTAGATTTAGATATAACATTTAGATTTAGATATAACATTTAGATTTAGATTTAATATTTAGATTTAGATTTAATATTTAGATTTAACATTTAGATTTAGATTTAACATTTAGATTTAGATTTAATATTTAGATTTAACATTTAGATTTAGATATAACATTTAGATTTAGATTGAATATTTAGATTTAGATTTAGATTTAATATTTAGATTTAGATTTAATATTTAGATTTAGATTTAGATATAACATTTAGATTTAGATTTAATATTTAGATTTAACATTTAGATTTATATATAACATTTAGATTTAGATTTAATATTTAGATTTAGATTTAATATTTAGATTTAGATTTAACATTTAGATTTAGATTTAACATTTAGATTTAGATATAACATTTAGATTTAATATTTAGAGTTAATATTTAGATTTAACATTTAGATTTAGATACTGTATAACATTTAGATTTAGATTTAATATTTAGATTTAGATTTAATATTTAGATTTAGATTTAGATTTAATATTTAGATTTAGATTTAACATTTAGATTTAGATTTAACATTTAGATTTATATATAACATTTAGATTTAGATTTAATATTTAGATTTAGATTTAATATTTAGATTTAGATTTAACATTTAGATTTAGATTTAATATTTAATATTTAGATTTAACATTTAGATTTAGATATAACATTTAGATTTAATATTTAGATTTAACATTTAGATTTAGATATAACATTTAGATTTAGATTTAATATTTAGATTTAGATTTAGATTTAATATTTAGATTTAGATTTAACATTTAGATTTAGATTTAACATTTAGATTTAGATTTAATATTTAGATTTAACATTTAGATTTAGATACTGTATAACATTTAGATTTAGATTTAATATTTAGATTTAGATTTAATATTTAGATTTAGATTTAGATTTAACATTTAGATTTAGATTTAGATTTAACATTTAGATTTAGATTTAATATTTAATATTTAGATTTAACATTTAGATTTAGATATAACATTTAGATTTAGATTTAATATTTAGATTTAACATTTAGATTTAGATATAACATTTAGATTTAGATTTAATATTTAGATATAACATTTAGATTTAGATTTAACATTTAGATTTAGATTTAGATTTAGATATAACATTTAGATTTAGATTTAATATTTAGATTTAGATTTAATATTTAGATTTAGATTTAGATATAACATTTAGATTTAGATTTAATATTTAGATTTAACATTTAGATTTAGATATAACATTTAGATTTAGATTTAATATTTAGATTTAGATTTAATATTTAGATTTAACATTTAGATTTAGATTTAACATTTAGATTTAGATTTAACATTTAGATTTAACATTTAGATTTAGATATAACATTTAGATTTAGATTTAATATTTAGATTTAGATTTAGATTTAACATTTAGATTTAGATTTAATATTTAGATTTAGATATAACATTTAGATTTAGATTTAATATTTAGATTTAGATTTAGATTTAATATTTAGATTTAGATTTAACATTTAGATTTAGATTTAACATTTAGATTTAACATTTAGATTTAGATATAACATTTAGATTTAGATTTAATATTTAGATTTAATATTTAGATTTAGATACTGTATAACATTTAGATTTAGATTTAATATTTAGATTTAGATTTAATATTTAGATTTAGATTTAACATTTAGATTTAGATTTAATATTTAATATTTAGATTTAACATTTAGATTTAGATCTAACATTTAGATTTAGATTTAATGTTTAGATTTAACATTTAGATTTAGATATAACATTTAGATTTAGATTTAATATTTAGATTTAGATATAACATTTAGATTTAGATTTAGATTTAACATTTAGATTTAGATTTAATATTTAGATTTAGATTTAATATTTAGATTTAGATTTAGATATAACATTTAGATTTAGACTTAATATTTAGATTTAGATTTAATATTTAGATTTAACATTTAGATTTAGATTTAATATTTAGATTTAGATTTAATATTTAGATTTAATATTTAGATTTAGATTTAATATTTAGATATAACATTTAGATTTAGATTTAATATTTAGATTTAGATTTAATATTTAGATATAACATTTAGATTTAGATTTAACATTTAGATTTAGATTTAGATATAACATTTAGATTTAGATTTAATATTTAGATTTAACATTTAGATTTAGATTTAACATTTAGATTTAACATTTAGATGTAGATATAACATTTAGATGTAGATATAACATTTAGATTTAGATTTAATATTTAGATTTAACATTTAGATTTAGATACTGTATAACATTTAGATTTAGATTTAATATTTAGATTTAGATTTAATATTTAGATTTAGATTTAGATTTAGATTTAGATTTAGATTTAATATTTAATATTTAATATTTAGATTTAACATTTAGATTTAGATATAACATTTAGGTTTAGATTTAATATTTAGATTTAGATATAACATTTAGATTTAGATTTAACATTTAGATTTAGATTTAACATTTAGATTTAGATTTAATATTTAGATTTAGATTTAATATTTAGATTTAGATTTAGATATAACATTTAGATTTAGATTTAATATTTAGATTTAGATTTGATATTTAGATTTAACATTTAGATTTAGATTTAATATTTAGATTTAGATGTAATATTTAGATATAACATTTAGATTTAGATTTAATATTTAGATTTAGATTTAATATTTAGATATAACATTTAGATTTAGATTTAACATTTAGATTTAGATTTAATATTTAGATTTAGATTTAGATACTGTATAACATTTAGATTTAGATTTAATATTTAGATTTAGATTTAACATTTAGATTTAACATTTAGATTTAGATATAACATTTAGATTTAGATTTAATATTTAGATTTAACATTTAGATTTAGATACAACATTTAGATTTAGATTTAATATTTAGATTTAATATTTAGATTTAGATTTAGATTTAGATATAACATTTAGATTTAGATTTAATATTTAGATTTAGATTTAACATTTAGATTTAGATTTAATATTTAGATTTAGATTTAATATTTAGATTTAATATTTAGATTTAGATTTAATATTTAGATATAACATTTAGATTTAGATTTAATATTTAGATTTAGATTTAATATTTAGATATAACATTTAGATTTAGATTTAACATTTAGATTTAGATTTAATATTTAGATTTAGATTTAGATTTAACATTTAGATTTAGATTTAATATTTAGATTTAACATTTAGATTTAGATATAACATTTAGATTTAGATTGAATATTTAGATTTAGATTTAATATTTAGATTTAGATTTAATATTTAGATTTAGATTTAGATTTAGATATAACATTTAGATTTAGATTTAATATTTAGATTTAACATTTAGATTTATATATAACATTTAGATTTAGATTTAATATTTAGATTTAGATTTAATATTTAGATTTAGATTTAACATTTAGATTTAGATTTAACATTTAGATTTAGATTTAGATTTAACATTTACATTTATATTTAACATTTACATTTAACATTTAGATTTAGATTTAATATTTAGATTTAGATTTAGATTTAATATTTAGATTTAACATTTAGATTTAGATTTAACATTTAGATTTAGATTTAGATTTAATATTTAATATTTAATATTTAGATTTAACATTTAGATTTAGATATAACATTTAGATTTAATATTTAGATTTAACATTTAGATTTAGATATAACATTTAGATTTAGATTTAATATTTAGATTTAGATTTAGATTTAATATTTAGATTTAGATTTAACATTTAGATTTAGATTTAACATTTAGATTTAGATTTAATATTTAGATTTAACATTTAGATTTAGATACTGTATAACATTTAGATTTAGATTTAATATTTAGATTTAGATTTAATATTTAGATTTAGATTTAGATTTAACATTTAGATTTAGATTTAATATTTAATATTTAGATTTAACATTTAGATTTAGATATAACATTTAGATTTAGATTTAATATTTAGATTTAACATTTAGATTTAGATATAACATTTAGATTTAGATTTAATATTTAGATATAACATTTAGATTTAGATTTAACATTTAGATTTAGATTTAGATATAACATTTAGATTTAGATTTAATATTTAGATTTAGATTTAATATTTAGATTTAGATTTAGATATAACATTTAGATTTAGATTTAATATTTAGATTTAACATTTAGATTTAGATTTAATATTTAGATTTAGATTTAATATTTAGATATAACATTTAGATTTAGATTTAATATTTAGATTTAGATTTAATATTTAGATATAACATTTAGATTTAGATTTAACATTTAGATTTAGATTTAATATTTAGATTTAGATTTAGATATAACATTTAGATTTAGATTTAATATTTAGATTTAGATTTAATATTTAGATTTAACATTTAGATTTAGATTTAACATTTAGATTTAGATTTAACATTTAGATTTAACATTTAGATTTAGATATAACATTTAGATTTATATTTAATATTTAGATTTAATATTTAGATTTATATTTAGATTTAACATTTAGATTTAGATTTAATATTTAGATTTAGATATAACATTTAGATTTAGATTTAATATTTAGATTTAGATTTAGATTTAATATTTAGATTTAGATTTAACATTTAGATTTAACATTTAGATTTAGATATAACATTTAGATTTAGATTTAATATTTAGATTTAATATTTAGATTTAGATACTGTATAACATTTAGATTTAGATTTAATATTTAGATTTAGATTTAATATTTAGATTTAACATTTAGATTTAGATTTAATATTTAATATTTAGATTTAACATTTAGATTTAGATCTAACATTTAGATTTAGATTTAATGTTTAGATTTAACATTTAGATTTAGATATAACATTTAGATTTAGATTTAATATTTAGATTTAGATATAACATTTAGATTTAGATTTAGATTTAACATTTAGATTTAGATTTAATATTTAGATTTAGATTTAAGATTTAGATTTAGATTTAGATATAACATTTAGATTTAGACTTAATATTTAGATTTAGATTTAATATTTAGATTTAACATTTAGATTTAGATTTAATATTTAGATTTAGATTTAATATTTAGATTTAATATTTAGATTTAGATTTAATATTTAGATATAACATTTAGATTTAGATTTAATATTTAGATTTAGATTTAATATTTAGATATAACATTTAGATTTAGATTTAACATTTAGATTTAGATTTAGATATAACATTTAGATTTAGATTTAATATTTAGATTTAGATTTAATATTTAGATTTAACATTTAGATTTAGATTTAACATTTAGATTTAGATTTAACATTTAGATTTAACATTTAGATGTAGATATAACATTTAGATTTAGATTTAATATTTTGATTTAATATTTAGATTTAACATTTAGATTTAGATACTGTATAACATTTAGATTTAGATTTAATATTTAGATTTAGATTTAGATTTAGATTTAATATTTAATATTTAATATTTAGATTTAACATTTAGATTTAGATATAACATTTAGATTTAGATTTAATATTTAGATTTAGATATAACATTTAGATTTAGATTTAACATTTAGATTTAGATTTAATATTTAGATTTAGATTTAATATTTAGATTTAGATTTAGATATAACATTTAGATTTAGATTTAATATTTAGATTTAGATTTAATATTTAGATTTAGATGTAATATTTAGATATAACATTTAGATTTAGATTTAATATTTAGATTTAGATTTAATATTTAGATATAACATTTAGATTTAGATTTAACATTTAGATTTAGATTTAATATTTAGATTTAGATTTAGATTTAGATACTGTATAACATTTAGATTTAGATTTAATATTTAGATTTAGATTTAATATTTAGATTTAGATTTAACATTTAGATTTAACATTTAGATTTAGATATAACATTTAGATTTAGATTTAATATTTAGATTTAACATTTAGATTTAGATACAACATTTAGATTTAGATTTAATATTTAGATTTAATATTTAGATTTAGATTTAGATATAACATTTAGATTTAGATTTAATATTTAGATTTAGATTTAACATTTAGATTTAGATCTAACATTTAGATTTAGATTTAATGTTTAGATTTAACATTTAGATTTAGATATAACATTTAGATTTAGATTTAATATTTAGATTTAGATATAACATTTAGATTTAGATTTAGATTTAACATTTAGATTTAGATTTAATATTTAGATTTAGATTTAATATTTAGATTTAGATTTAGATATAACATTTAGATTTAGACTTAATATTTAGATTTAGATTTAATATTTAGATTTAACATTTAGATTTAGATTTAATATTTAGATTTAGATTTAATATTTAGATTTAATATTTAGATTTAGATTTAATATTTAGATATAACATTTAGATTTAGATTTAATATTTAGATTTAGATTTAATATTTAGATATAACATTTAGATTTAGATTTAACATTTAGATTTAGATTTAATATTTAGATTTAGATTTAGATACTGTATAACATTTAGATTTAGATTTAATATTTAGATTTAGATTTAATATTTAGATTTAGATTTAACATTTAGATTTAACATTTAGATTTAGATATAACATTTAGATTTAGATTTAATATTTAGATTTAACATTTAGATTTAGATACAACATTTAGATTTAGATTTAATATTTAGATTTAATATTTAGATTTAGATTTAGATTTAGATATAACATTTAGATTTAGATTTAATATTTAGATTTAGATTTAACATTTAGATTTAGATTTAATATTTAGATTTAGATTTAATATTTTGATTTAATATTTAGATTTAGATTTAATATTTAGATATAACATTTAGATTTAGATTTAATATTTAGATTTAGATTTAATATTTAGATATAACATTTAGATTTAGATTTAACATTTAGATTTAGATTTAATATTTAGATTTAGATTTAGATTTAACATTTAGATTTAGATTTAATATTTAGATTTAACATTTAGATTTAGATATAACATTTAGATTTAGATTGAATATTTAGATTTAGATTTAGATTTAATATTTAGATTTAGATTTAATATTTAGATTTAGATTTAGATTTAGATATAACATTTAGATTTAGATTTAATATTTAGATTTAACATTTAGATTTATATATAACATTTAGATTTAGATTTAATATTTAGATTTAGATTTAATATTTAGATTTAGATTTAACATTTAGATTTAGATTTAACATTTAACATTTAGATTTAGATTTAGATTTAACATTTACATTTATATTTAACATTTACATTTAACATTTAGATTTAGATTTAATATTTAGATTTAGATTTAATATTTAGATTTAACATTTAGATTTAGATTTAACATTTAGATTTAGATTTAGATTTAATATTTAATATTTAATATTTAGATTTAACATTTAGATTTAGATATAACATTTAGATTTAATATTTAGATTTAACATTTAGATTTAGATATAACATTTAGATTTAGATTTAATATTTAGATTTAGATTTAGATTTAATATTTAGATTTAGATTTAACATTTAGATTTAGATTTAACATTTAGATTTAGATTTAATATTTAGATTTAACATTTAGATTTAGATACTGTATAACATTTAGATTTAGATTTAATATTTAGATTTAGATTTAATATTTAGATTTAGATTTAGATTTAACATTTAGATTTAGATTTAATATTTAATATTTAGATTTAACCTTTAGATTTAGATATAACATTTAGATTTAGATTTAATATTTAGATTTAACATTTAGATTTAGATATAACATTTAGATTTAGATTTAATATTTAGATATAACATTTAGATTTAGATTTAACATTTAGATTTAGATTTAGATATAACATTTAGATTTAGATTTAATATTTAGATTTAGATTTAATATTTAGATTTAGATTTAGATATAACATTTAGATTTAGATTTAATATTTAGATTTAACATTTAGATTTAGATTTAATATTTAGATTTAGATTTAATATTTAGATATAACATTTAGATTTAGATTTAATATTTAGATTTAGATTTAATATTTAGATATAACATTTAGATTTAGATTTAACATTTAGATTTAGATTTAATATTTAGATTTAGATTTAGATATAACATTTAGATTTAGATTTAATATTTAGATTTAGATTTAATATTTAGATTTAACATTTAGATTTAGATTTAACATTTAGATTTAGATTTAACATTTAGATTTAACATTTAGATTTAGATATAACATTTAGATTTATATTTAATATTTAGATTTAATATTTAGATTTATATTTAGATTTAACATTTAGATTTAGATTTAATATTTAGATTTAGATATAACATTTAGATTTAGATTTAATATTTAGATTTAGATTTAGATTTAATATTTAGATTTAGATTTAACATTTAGATTTAACATTTAGATTTAGATATAACATTTAGATTTAGATTTAATATTTAGATTTAATATTTAGATTTAGATACTGTATAACATTTAGATTTAGATTTAATATTTAGATTTAGATTTAATATTTAGATTTAACATTTAGATTTAGATTTAATATTTAATATTTAGATTTAACATTTAGATTTAGATCTAACATTTAGATTTAGATTTAATGTTTAGATTTAACATTTAGATTTAGATATAACATTTAGATTTAGATTTAATATTTAGATTTAGATATAACATTTAGATTTAGATTTAGATTTAACATTTAGATTTAGATTTAATATTTAGATTTAGATTTAATATTTATATTTAGATTTAGATATAACATTTAGATTTAGACTTAATATTTAGATTTAGATTTAATATTTAGATTTAACATTTAGATTTAGATTTAATATTTAGATTTAGATTTAATATTTAGATTTAATATTTAGATTTAGATTTAATATTTAGATATAACATTTAGATTTAGATTTAATATTTAGATTTAGATTTAATATTTAGATATAACATTTAGATTTAGATTTAACATTTAGATTTAGATTTAGATATAACATTTAGATTTAGATTTAATATTTAGATTTAGATTTAATATTTAGATTTAGATGTAATATTTAGATATAACATTTAGATTTAGATTTAATATTTAGATTTAGATTTAATATTTAGATATAACATTTAGATTTAGATTTAACATTTAGATTTAGATTTAATATTTAGATTTAGATTTAGATTTAGATACTGTATAACATTTAGATTTAGATTTAATATTTAGATTTAGATTTAATATTTAGATTTAGATTTAACATTTAGATTTAACATTTAGATTTAGATATAACATTTAGATTTAGATTTAATATTTAGATTTAACATTTAGATTTAGATTTAATATTTAGATTTAGATTTAATATTTAGATATAACATTTAGATTTAGATTTAACATTTAGATTTAGATTTAATATTTAGATTTAGATTTAGATTTAGATACTGTATAACATTTAGATTTAGATTTAATATTTAGATTTAGATTTAATATTTAGATTTAGATTTAACATTTAGATTTAACATTTAGATTTAGATATAACATTTAGATTTAGATTTAATATTTAGATTTAACATTTAGATTTAGATACAACATTTAGATTTAGATTTAATATTTAGATTTAATATTTAGATTTAGATTTAGATATAACATTTAGATTTAGATTTAATATTTAGATTTAGATTTAACATTTAGATTTAGATCTAACATTTAGATTTAGATTTAATGTTTAGATTTAACATTTAGATTTAGATATAACATTTAGATTTAGATTTAATATTTAGATTTAGATATAACATTTAGATTTAGATTTAGATTTAACATTTAGATTTAGATTTAATATTTAGATTTAGATTTAATATTTAGATTTAGATTTAGATATAACATTTAGATTTAGACTTAATATTTAGATTTAGATTTAATATTTAGATTTAACATTTAGATTTAGATTTAATATTTAGATTTAGATTTAATATTTAGATTTAATATTTAGATTTAGATTTAATATTTAGATATAACATTTAGATTTAGATTTAATATTTAGATTTAGATTTAATATTTAGATATAACATTTAGATTTAGATTTAACATTTAGATTTAGATTTAATATTTAGATTTAGATTTAATATTTAGATATAACATTTAGATTTAGATTTAACATTTAGATTTAGATTTAACATTTAGATGTAGATATAACATTTAGATTTAGATTTAATATTTAGATTTAATATTTAGATTTAACATTTAGATTTAGATACTGTATAACATTTAGATTTAGATTTAATATTTAGATTTAGATTTAGATTTAGATTTAATATTTAATATTTAATATTTAATATTTAGATTTAACATTTAGATTTAGATATAACATTTAGATTTAGATTTAATATTTAGATTTAGATACAACATTTAGATTTAGATTTAACATTTAGATTTAGATTTAATATTTAGATTTAGATTTAATATTTAGATTTAGATTTAGATATAACATTTAGATTTAGATTTAATATTTAGATTTAGATTTGATATTTAGATTTAACATTTAGATTTAGATTTAATATTTAGATTTAGATTTAGATTTAGATACTGTATAACATTTAGATTTAGATTTAATATTTAGATTTAGATTTAATATTTAGATTTAGATTTAACATTTAGATTTAACATTTAGATTTAGATATAACATTTAGATTTAGATTTAATATTTAGATTTAACATTTAGATTTAGATACAACATTTAGATTTAGATTTAATATTTAGATTTAATATTTAGATTTAGATTTAGATATAACATTTAGATTTAGATTTAATATTTAGATTTAGATTTAACATTTAGATTTAGATTTAATATTTAGATTTAGATTTAATATTTAGATTTAATATTTAGATTTAGATTTAATATTTAGATATAACATTTAGATTTAGATTTAATATTTAGATTTAGATTTAATATTTAGAGTTAATATTTAGATTTAACATTTAGATTTAGATACTGTATAACATTTAGATTTAGATTTAATATTTAGATTTAGATTTAATATTTAGATTTAGATTTAGATTTAATATTTAGATTTAGATTTAACATTTAGATTTAGATTTAACATTTAGATTTAGATATAACATTTAGATTTAGATTTAATATTTAGATTTAGATTTAATATTTAGATTTAGATTTAACATTTAGATTTAGATATAACATTTAGATTTAATATTTAGATTTAACATTTAGATTTAGATATAACATTTAGATTTAGATTTAATATTTAGATTTAGATTTAGATTTAATATTTAGATTTAGATTTAACATTTAGATTTAGATTTAACATTTAGATTTAGATTTAATATTTAGATTTAACATTTAGATTTAGATACTGTATAACATTTAGATTTAGATTTAATATTTAGATTTAGATTTAATATTTAGATTTAGATTTAGATTTAACATTTAGATTTAGATTTAATATTTAATATTTAGATTTAACATTTAGATTTAGATATAACATTTAGATTTAGATTTAATATTTAGATTTAGATATAACATTTAGATTTAGATTTAATATTTAGATATAACATTTAGATTTAACATTTAGATTTAGATTTAGATTTAGATATAACATTTAGATTTAGATTTAATATTTAGATTTAGATTTAATATTTAGATTTAGATTTAGATATAACATTTAGATTTAGATTTAATATTTAGATTTAACATTTAGATTTAGATTTAATATTTAGATTTAGATTTAATATTTAGATATAACATTTAGATTTAGATTTAATATTTAGATTTAGATTTAATATTTAGATATAACATTTAGATTTAGATTTAACATTTAGATTTAGATTTAATATTTAGATTTAGATATAACATTTAGATTTAGATTTAATATTTAGATTTAGATTTAATATTTAGATTTAACATTTAGATTTAGATTTAACATTTAGATTTAACATTTAGATTTAGATATAACATTTAGATTTAGATTTAATATTTAGATTTAATATTTAGATTTAGATTTAGATTTAACATTTAGATTTAGATTTAATATTTAGATTTAGATATAACATTTAGATTTAGATTTAATATTTAGATTTAGATTTAGATTTAATATTTAGATTTAGATTTAACATTTAGATTTAGATTTAACATTTAGATTTAACATTTAGATTTAGATATAACATTTAGATTTAGATTTAATATTTAGATTTAATATTTAGATTTAGATACTGTATAACATTTAGATTTAGATTTAATATTTAGATTTAGATTTAATATTTAGATTTAGATTTAACATTTAGATTTAGATTTAATATTTAATATTTAGATTTAACATTTAGATTTAGATCTAACATTTAGATTTAGATTTAATGTTTAGATTTAACATTTAGATTTAGATATAACATTTAGATTTAGATTTAATATTTAGATTTAGATATAACATTTAGATTTAGATTTAGATTTAACATTTAGATTTAGATTTAATATTTAGATTTAGATTTAATATTTAGATTTAGATTTAGATATAACATTTAGATTTAGACTTAATATTTAGATTTAGATTTAATATTTAGATTTAACATTTAGATTTAGATTTAATATTTAGATTTAGATTTAATATTTAGATTTAATATTTAGATTTAGATTTAGATTTAATATTTAGATATAACATTTAGATTTAGATTTAATATTTAGATTTAGATTTAATATTTAGATATAACATTTAGATTTAGATTTAACATTTAGATTTAGATTTAGATATAACATTTAGATTTAGATTTAATATTTAGATTTAACATTTAGATTTAGATTTAACATTTAGATTTAACATTTAGATGTAGATATAACATTTAGATGTAGATATAACATTTAGATTTAGATTTAATATTTAGATTTAACATTTAGATTTAGATACTGTATAACATTTAGATTTAGATTTAATATTTAGATTTAGATTTAGATTTAATATTTAGATTTAGATTTAGATTTAGATTTAGATTTAATATTTAATATTTAATATTTAGATTTAACATTTAGATTTAGATATAACATTTAGATTTAGATTTAACATTTAGATTTAGATTTAACATTTAGATTTAGATTTAATATTTAGATTTAGATTTAATAATTAGATTTAGATTTAGATATAACATTTAGATTTAGATTTAATATTTAGATTTAGATTTGATATTTAGATTTAACATTTAGATTTAGATTTAATATTTAGATTTAGATGTAATATTTAGATATAACATTTAGATTTAGATTTAATATTTAGATTTAGATTTAATATTTAGATATAACATTTAGATTTAGATTTAAATCACCATCCCCCCGATCTGTGGAGAATCAACAACTGGCTGACACTCTCAATGCATTCTATTGCAGGTTTGAGAAGCCCAGACTCACACCTCACACCCGCTCTGATGTGCACTTCACACATCCACCATCACCTCCTGCAACCCCTCTCCTCCCCCCTTCTGCCATCCAACCTGAGCTTAAGGTCTGTGTGGAGGACGTGAGCCGAGTCTTCAAAAAACAGAAGACTAGGAAAGCTTCAGGCCCAGACGGCATCTCATCTGCTTGTCTAAAAGCCTGCGCTGACCAACTGGCCCCAGTCTTCACGCAGATCTTCAACAGATCATTGGAGCAGTGTGAAGTTCCCTGCTGCTTCAAACGCTCCACTATCATTCCGGTTCCCAAAAAACCTAAAATCACTGGACTTAATGACTACAGACCTGTCGCTCTCACGTCTGTGGTCATGAAGTCGTTTGAAAGACTGGTGTTGGCCTATCTGAAGGACATCACTGGACCCCTTCTGGATCCCTTTCAGTTTGCTTACAGAGCAAACAGGTCTGTGGATGATGCAGTCAACATGGGACTGCACTATATCCTGCAACATCTTGACAGACCTGGGACTTATGCACGGATCTTATTTGTGGACTTCAGTTCGGCCTTCAATACCATCATCCCTGATCTTCTCACAGCCAAACTGACTCAGCTCTCCATGCCATCCTCAATCTGTCAGTGGATCTCCAGCTTCCTGACAGACCGGCAGCAGCGAGTGAGACTGGGGAAGCTCACATCCAGGACCCTCACCATCAGCACTGGCGCCCCCCAAGGGTGCGTTCTCTCCCCACTGCTCTTCTCCCTGTACACTAATGACTGCACTTCTAAAGACCCCTCTGTCAAGCTCCTGAAATTTGCAGACGACACCACCGTCATCGGTCTCATCCAAAATGGTGACGAGTCTGCTTACAGACTGGGGGTTGAACAGCTGGCTGTCTGGTGCAGCTATAACAACCTTGAGCTGAACACGCTCAAAACAGTGGAGATGATTGTGGATTTCAGGAGAAAATCCCCAGCACTCCCCCCTCTCACCATCATGAACAGCACTGTGGAAGCAGTGGAGTCATTCAGGTTCCTGGGCTCTACCATCTCTCAGGACCTGAAGTGGGCAAATCACATTGACTCCATTGTGAAAAAGGCCCAGCAGAGACTGTACTTCCTTCGCCAGCTGAAGAAGTTCAATCTGCCACAGGAGCTGCTGATCCAGTTCTACTCAGCCGTCATTGAGTCTGTTTTAAGCACTTCCATCACTGTCTGGTTTGGTTCAGCTACCAAATCGGACATCAGGAGACTACAACGGACAGTCCGGACAGCAGAGAGGATTATTGGTGCCCCCCTGCCAACCCTCCAGGACCTGTACTCTTCCAGAGTGAGGAAGAGAGCAGGTAAAATCATCACAGACTCCACTCACCCTGGACACCCCCTGTTTGAACTGTTACCGTCAGGACGGCGACACAGATCACTGGCCACAAGAACATCCAGGCACAGGAACAGTTTCTTTCCACAGGCCATTTCCCTTCTGAACACTTAACATGCCCCCCAAGGCATATGCCTGCAAGTGCAATACTCCCACTGTCTAGTGCAATATTCTCTTAACTCAGGTGATATTTATATTTATATTATTCATACTACTCAAAATACTGTAAATATGTTCATAATCTGTAACATGCACTAGACTCCCACTGTCTAGTGTAATATTCTCTAACTCAGGTGATATTTATATTTATATTATTCATACTTCTCAAAATACTGTAAATATGTTCATAATCTGTAAATGTTTATTCAGACTAAACCCAACTGTGACCCCTTTTTTTTTACTTTTTATACTATTTTATTTTATTTAATTTTTTTATATATTTTATTCTTAGAATTTGTATTACTATGTTTCTTGTTGTATTTGTATTTGTATATGTGCACTGGAAGCTTCAGTACCAAGAAAAATTCCTTGTGGGTGCAAGCACACTTGGCAATAAAGCTCTTTCTGATTCTGATTCTTTCTGATTCTGATTCTGATTCTGATTTAACATTTAGATTTAGATTTAATATTTAGATTTAGATTTAGATTTAGATACTGTATGACATTTAGATTTAGATTTAATATTTAGATTTAGATTTAATATTTAGATTTAGATTTAACATTTAGATTTAACATTTAGATTTAGATATAACATTTAGATTTAGATTTAATATTTAGATTTAACATTTAGATTTAGATACAACATTTAGATTTAGATTTAATATTTAGATTTAATATTTAGATTTAGATTTAGATTTAGATATAACATTTAGATTTAGATTTAATATTTAGATTTAGATTTAACATTTAGATTTAGATTTAATATTTAGATTTAGATTTAATATTTAGATTTAATATTTAGATTTAGATTTAATATTTAGATATAACATTTAGATTTAGATTTAATATTTAGATTTAGATTTAATATTTAGATATAACATTTAGATTTAGATTTAACATTTAGATTTAGATTTAATATTTAGATTTAGATTTAGATTTAACGTTTAGATTTAGATTTAATATTTAGATTTAACATTTAGATTTAGATATAACATTTAGATTTAGATTGAATATTTAGATTTAGATTTAATATTTAGATTTAGATTTAATATTTAGATTTAGATTTAGATATAACATTTAGATTTAGATTTAATATTTAGATTTAACATTTAGATTTATATATAACATTTAGATTTAGATTTAATATTTAGATTTAGATTTAATATTTAGATTTAGATTTAACATTTAGATTTAGATTTAACATTTATATTTAGATTTAGATTTAACATTTACATTTATATTTAACATTTACATTTACATTTAACATTTAGATTTAGATTTAGATTTAATATTTAGATTTAGATTTAGATTTAACATTTAGATTTAGATTTAATATTTAGATTTAACATTTAGATTTAGATTTAACATTTAGATTTAGATTTAGATTTAATATTTAATATTTAGATTTAACATTTAGATTTAGATATAACATTTAGATTTAATATTTAGATTTAACATTTAGATTTAGATATAACATTTAGATTTAGATTTAATATTTAGATTTAGATTTAGATTTAATATTTAGATTTAGATTTAACATTTAGATTTAGATTTAACATTTAGATTTAGATTTAATATTTAGATTTAACATTTAGATTTAGATACTGTATAACATTTAGATTTAGATTTAATATTTAGATTTAGATTTAATATTTATATTTAGATTTAGATTTAACATTTAGATTTAGATTTAATATTTAATATTTAGATTTAACATTTAGATTTAGATATAACATTTAGATTTAGATTTAATATTTAGATTTAACATTTAGATTTAGATATAACATTTAGATTTAGATTTAATATTTAGATATAACATTTAGATTTAGATTTAACATTTAGATTTAGATTTAGATATAACATTTAGATTTAGATTTAATATTTAGATTTAGATTTAGATATAACATTTAGATTTAGATTTAACATTTAGATTTAGATTTAATATTTAGATTTAGATTTAATATTTAGATATAACATTTAGATTTAGATTTAATATTTAGATTTAGATTTAATATTTAGATATAACATTTAGATTTAGATTTAACATTTAGATTTAGATTTAATATTTAGATTTAACATTTAGATTTAGATTTAACATTTAGATTTAGATTTAACATTTAGATTTAACATTTAGATTTAGATATAACATTTAGATTTAGATTTAATATTTAGATTTAATATTTAGATTTAGATTTAGATTTAACATTTAGATTTAGATTTAATATTTAGATTTAGATATAACATTTAGATTTAGATTTAATATTTAGATTTAGATTTAGATTTAACATTTAGATTTAGATTTAATATTTAGATTTAGATATAACATTTAGATTTAGATTTAATATTTAGATTTAGATTTAGATTTAATATTTAGATTTAGATTTAGATTTAACATTTAGATTTAACATTTAGATTTAGATTTAATATTTAGATTTAGATTTAGATTTAATATTTAGATATAACATTTAGATTTAGATTTAATATTTAGATTTAGATTTAATATTTAGATATAACATTTAGATTTAGATTTAACATTTAGATTTAGATTTAATATTTAGATTTAACATTTAGATTTAGATTTAACATTTAGATTTAGATTTAACATTTAGATTTAACATTTAGATTTAGATATAACATTTAGATTTAGATTTAATATTTAGATTTAATATTTAGATTTAGATTTAGATTTAACATTTAGATTTAGATTTAATATTTAGATTTAGATATAACATTTAGATTTAGATTTAATATTTAGATTTAGATTTAGATTTAACATTTAGATTTAGATTTAATATTTAGATTTAGATATAACATTTAGATTTAGATTTAATATTTAGATTTAGATTTAGATTTAATATTTAGATTTAGATTTAGATTTAACATTTAGATTTAACATTTAGATTTAGATATAACATTTAGATTTAGATTTAATATTTAGATTTAATATTTAGATTTAGATACTGTATAACATTTAGATTTAGATTTAATATTTAGATTTAGATTTAATATTTAATATTTAGATTTAACATTTAGATTTAGATCTAACATTTAGATTTAGATTTAATGTTTAGATTTAACATTTAGATTTAGATATAACATTTAGATTTAGATTTAGATTTAGATATAACATTTAGATTTAGATTTAGATTTAACATTTAGATTTAGATTTAATATTTAGATTTAGATTTAGATTTAATATTTAGATTTAGATTTAGATATAACATTTAGATTTAGACTTAATATTTAGATTTAGATTTAATATTTAGATTTAACATTTAGATTTAGATTTAATATTTAGATTTAGATTTAATATTTAGATTTAATATTTAGATTTAGATTTAATATTTAGATATAACATTTAGATTTAGATTTAACATTTAGATTTAGATTTAGATATAACATTTAGATTTAGATTTAATATTTAGATTTAGATTTAATATTTAGATTTAACATTTAGATTTAGATTTAACATTTAGATTTAACATTTAGATGTAGATATAACATTTAGATTTAGATTTAATATTTAGATTTAATATTTAGATTTAACATTTAGATTTAGATACTGTATAACATTTAGATTTAGATTTAATATTTAGATTTAGATTTAGATTTAGATTTAATATTTAATATTTAATATTTAGATTTAACATTTAGATTTAGATATAACATTTAGATTTAGATTTAATATTTAGATTTAGATATAACATTTAGATTTAGATTTAACATTTAGATTTAGATTTAATATTTAGATTTAGATTTAATATTTAGATTTAGATTTAGATATAACATTTAGATTTAGATTTAATATTTAGATTTAGATTTGATATTTAGATTTAACATTTAGATTTAGATTTAATATTTAGATTTAGATTTAATATTTAGATTTAGATGTAATATTTAGATATAACATTTAGATTTAGATTTAATATTTAGATTTAGATTTAATATTTAGATATAACATTTAGATTTAGATTTAACATTTAGATTTAGATTTAATATTTAGATTTAGATTTAGATTTATATACTGTATAACATTTAGATTTAGATTTAATATTTAGATTTAGATTTAATATTTAATATTTAGATTTAACATTTAGATTTAGATCTAACATTTAGATTTAGATTTAATGTTTAGATTTAACATTTAGATTTAGATATAACATTTAGATTTAGATTTAGATTTAGATATAACATTTAGATTTAGATTTAGATTTAACATTTAGATTTAGATTTAATATTTAGATTTAGATTTAGATTTAATATTTAGATTTAGATTTAGATATAACATTTAGATTTAGACTTAATATTTAGATTTAGATTTAATATTTAGATTTAACATTTAGATTTAGATTTAATATTTAGATTTAGATTTAATATTTAGATTTAATATTTAGATTTAGATTTAATATTTAGATATAACATTTAGATTTAGATTTAATATTTAGATTTAGATTTAATATTTAGATATAACATTTAGATTTAGATTTAACATTTAGATTTAGATTTAGATATAACATTTAGATTTAGATTTAATATTTAGATTTAGATTTAATATTTAGATTTAACATTTAGATTTAGATTTAACATTTAGATTTAACATTTAGATGTAGATATAACATTTAGATTTAGATTTAATATTTAGATTTAATATTTAGATTTAACATTTAGATTTAGATACTGTATAACATTTAGATTTAGATTTAATATTTAGATTTAGATTTAGATTTAGATTTAATATTTAATATTTAATATTTAGATTTAACATTTAGATTTAGATATAACATTTAGATTTAGATTTAATATTTAGATTTAGATATAACATTTAGATTTAGATTTAACATTTAGATTTAGATTTAATATTTAGATTTAGATTTAATATTTAGATTTAGATTTAGATATAACATTTAGATTTAGATTTAATATTTAGATTTAGATTTGATATTTAGATTTAACATTTAGATTTAGATTTAATATTTAGATTTAGATTTAATATTTAGATTTAGATGTAATATTTAGATATAACATTTAGATTTAGATTTAATATTTAGATTTAGATTTAATATTTAGATATAACATTTAGATTTAGATTTAACATTTAGATTTAGATTTAATATTTAGATTTAGATTTAGATTTATATACTGTATAACATTTAGATTTAGATTTAATATTTAGATTTAGATTTAATATTTAGATTTAGATTTAACATTTAGATTTAACATTTAGATTTAGATATAACATTTAGATTTAGATTTAATATTTAGATTTAACATTTAGATTTAGATACAACATTTAGATTTAGATTTAATATTTAGATTTAATATTTAGATTTAGATATAACATTTAGATTTAGATTTAATATTTAGATTTAACATTTAGATTTAGATTTAATATTTAGATTTAGATTTAATATTTAGATTTAATATTTAGATTTAGATTTAATATTTAGATATAACATTTAGATTTAGATTTAATATTTAGATTTAGATTTAATATTTAGATATAACATTTAGATTTAGATTTAGATTTAACATTTAGATTTAGATTTAATATTTAGATTTAACATTTAGATTTAGATATAACATTTAGATTTAGATTGAATATTTAGATTTAGATTTAGATTTAATATTTAGATTTAGATTTAATATTTAGATTTAGATTTAGATATAACATTTAGATTTAGATTTAATATTTAGATTTAACATTTAGATTTATATATAACATTTAGATTTAGATTTAATATTTAGATTTAGATTTAATATTTAGATTTAGATTTAACATTTAGATTTAGATTTAACATTTAGATTTAGATATAACATTTAGATTTAATATTTAGAGTTAATATTTAGATTTAACATTTAGATTTAGATACTGTATAACATTTAGATTTAGATTTAATATTTAGATTTAGATTTAATATTTAGATTTAGATTTAGATTTAATATTTAGATTTAGATTTAACATTTAGATTTAGATTTAACATTTAGATTTAGATATAACATTTAGATTTAGATTTAATATTTAGATTTAGATTTAATATTTAGATTTAGATTTAACATTTAGATTTAGATTTAGATTTAATATTTAATATTTAATATTTAGATTTAACATTTAGATTTAGATATAACATTTAGATTTAATATTTAGATTTAACATTTAGATTTAGATATAACATTTAGATTTAGATTTAATATTTAGATTTAGATTTAGATTTAATATTTAGATTTAGATTTAACATTTAGATTTAGATTTAACATTTAGATTTAGATTTAATATTTAGATTTAACATTTAGATTTAGATAATGTATAACATTTAGATTTAGATTTAATATTTAGATTTAGATTTAATATTTAGTTTTAGATTTAGATTTAATATTTAGATTTAGATTTAACATTTAGATTTAGATTTAACATTTAGATTTAGATTTAATATTTAGATTTAGATTTAATATTTAGATTTAGATTTAATATTTAGATATAACATTTAGATTTAGATTTAATATTTAGATTTAGATTTAATATTTAGATATAACATTTAGATTTAGATTTAACATTTAGATTTAGATTTAATATTTAGATTTAGATTTAGATTTAACATTTAGATTTAGATTTAATATTTAGATTTAACATTTAGATTTAGATATAACATTTAGATTTAGATATAACATTTAGATTTAGATTTAGATTTAATATTTAGATTTAGATTTAATATTTAGATTTAGATTTAGATTTAGATATAACATTTAGATTTAGATTTAATATTTAGATTTAACATTTAGATTTATATATAACATTTAGATTTAGATTTAATATTTAGATTTAGATTTAACATTTAGATTTAGATTTAACATTTAGATTTAGATATAACATTTAGATTTAATATTTAGAGTTAATATTTAGATTTAACATTTAGATTTAGATACTGTATAACATTTAGATTTAGATTTAATATTTAGATTTAGATTTAATATTTAGATTTAGATTTAGATTTAATATTTAATATTTAATATTTAATATTTAGATTTAACATTTAGATTTAGATATAACATTTAGATTTAGATTTAATATTTAGATTTAGATATAACATTTAGATTTAGATTTAACATTTAGATTTAGATTTAATATTTAGATTTAGATTTAATATTTAGATTTAGATATAACATTTAGATTTAGATTTAATATTTAGATTTAGATTTAATATTTAGATTTAACATTTAGATTTAATATTTAGATTTAGATTTAATATTTAGATTTAGATGTAATATTTAGATATAACATTTAGATTTAGATTTAATATTTAGATTTAATATTTAGATATAACATTTAGATTTAGATTTAATATTTAGATTTAGATTTAATATTTAGATTTAGATTTAATATTTAGATTTAGATTTAACATTTAGATTTAACATTTAGATTTAGATATAAAATTTAGATTTAGATTTAATATTTAGATTTAACATTTAGATTTAGATACAACATTTAGATTTAGATTTAATATTTAGATTTAATATTTAGATTTAGATTTAGATTTAGATATAACATTTAGATTTAATATTTAGATTTAGATTTAATATTTAGATTTAGATATAACATTTAGATTTAATATTTAGATTTAGATTTAACATTTAGATTTAGATTTAATATTTAGATTTAGATTTAATATTTAGATTTAGATTTAATATTTAGATATAACATTTAGATTTAGATTTAATATTTAGATTTAGATTTAATATTTAGATAAAACATTTAGATTTAGATTTAACATTTAGATTTAGATTTAATATTTAGATTTAGATTTAGATTTAACATTTAGATTTAGATTTAATATTTAGATTTAACATTTAGATTTAGATATAACATTTAGATTTAGATTGAATATTTAGATTTAGATTTAGATTTAATATTTAGATTTAGATTTAATATTTAGATTTAGATTTAGATTTAGATTTAGATATAACATTTAGATTTAGATTTAATATTTAGATTTAACATTTAGATTTATATATAACATTTAGATTTAGATTTAATATTTAGATTTAGATTTAATATTTAATATTTAGATTTAACATTTAGATTTAGATATAACATTTAGATTTAGATTTAACATTTAGATTTAGATATAACATTTAGATTTAGATTTAATATTTAGATTTAGATTTAGATTTAATATTTAGATTTAGATTTAACATTTAGATCTAGATTTAACATTTAGATTTAGATTTAATATTTAGATTTAGATTTAGATTTAACATTTAGATTTAGATTTAATATTTAATATTTAGATTTAACATTTAGATTTAGATATAACATTTAGATTTAGATTTAATATTTAGATTTAACATTTAGATTTAACATTTAGATTTAGATACTGTATAACATTTAGATTTAGATTTAATATTTAGATTTAGATTTAGATTTAATATTTAATATTTAATATTTAGATTTAACATTTAGATTTAGATATAACATTTAGATTTAATATTTAGATTTAACATTTAGATTTAGATATAACATTTAGATTTAGATTTAATATTTAGATTTATATTTAGATTTAATATTTAGATTTATATTTAACATTTAGATTTAGATTTAACATTTAGATTTAGATTTAATATTTAGATTTAGATTTAATATTTAGATTTAACATTTAGATTTAGATACTGTATAACATTTAGATTTAGATTTAATATTTAGATTTAGATTTAGATTTAGATTTAATATTTAATATTTAATATTTAGATTTAACATTTAGATTTAGATATAACATTTAGATTTAATATTTAGATTTAACATTTAGATTTAGATATAACATTTAGATTTAGATTTAATATTTAGATTTAGATTTAGATTTAATATTTAGATTTAGATTTAACATTTAGATTTAGATTTAACATTTAGATTTAGATTTAATATTTAGATTTAACATTTAGATTTAGATACTGTATAACATTTAGATTTAGATTTAATATTTAGATTTAGATTTAGATTTAGATTTAACATTTAACATTTAGATTTAGATTTAATATTTAATATTTAGATATAACATTTAGATTTAGATTTAACATTTAGATTTAGATTTAACATTTAGATTTAGATTTAATATTTAGATTTAGATTTAGATTTAACATTTAGATTTAGATTTAATATTTAATATTTAGATTTAACATTTAGATTTAGATATAACATTTAGATTTAGATTTAATATTTAGATTTAACATTTAGATTTAACATTTAGATTTAGATACTGTATAACATTTAGATTTAGATTTAATATTTAGATTTAGATTTAGATTTAATATTTAATATTTAATATTTAGATTTAACATTTAGATTTAGATATAACATTTAGATTTAATATTTAGATTTAACATTTAGATTTAGATATAACATTTAGATTTAGATTTAATATTTAGATTTATATTTAGATTTAATATTTAGATTTATATTTAACATTTAGATTTAGATTTAACATTTAGATTTAGATTTAATATTTAGATTTAGATTTAATATTTAGATTTAACATTTAGATTTAGATACTGTATAACATTTAGATTTAGATTTAATATTTAGATTTAGATTTAGATTTAGATTTAATATTTAATATTTAATATTTAGATTTAACATTTAGATTTAGATATAACATTTAGATTTAATATTTAGATTTAACATTTAGATTTAGATATAACATTTAGATTTAGATTTAATATTTAGATTTAGATTTAGATTTAATATTTAGATTTAGATTTAACATTTAGATTTAGATTTAACATTTAGATTTAGATTTAATATTTAGATTTAACATTTAGATTTAGATACTGTATAACATTTAGATTTAGATTTAATATTTAGATTTAGATTTAGATTTAGATTTAACATTTAACATTTAGATTTAGATTTAATATTTAATATTTAGATATAACATTTAGATTTAGATTTAACATTTAGATTTAGATTTAGATTTAGATATAACATTTAGATTTAGATTTAATATTTAGATTTAGATTTAATATTTAGATTTAACATTTAGATTTAGATTTAACATTTAGATTTAGATTTAACATTTAGATGTAGATATAACATTTAGATTTAGATTTAATATTTAGATTTAATATTTTGATTTAACATTTAGATTTAGATACTGTATAACATTTAGATTTAGATTTAATATTTAGATTTAGATTTAATATTTAGATTTAAATTTAGATTTAATATTTAATATTTAATATTTAATATTTAATATTTAGATTTAACATTTAGATTTAGATATAACATTTAGATTTAGATTTAATATTTAGATTTAGATATAACATTTAGATTTAGATTTAACATTTAGATTTAGATTTAATATTTAGATTTAGATTTAATATTTAGATTTAGATTTAGATTTAGATTTAGATATAACATTTAGATTTAATATTTAGATTTAGATTTAACATTTAGATTTAGATTTAATATTTAGATTTAGATTTAATATTTAGATTTAGATTTAATATTTAGATATAACATTTAGATTTAGATTTAATATTTAGATTTAGATTTAATATTTAGATATAACATTTAGATTTAGATTTAACATTTAGATTTAGATTTAATATTTAGATTTAGATTTAGATTTAACATTTAGATTTAGATTTAATATTTAGATTTAACGTTTAGATTTAGATATAACATTTAGATTTATATTGAATATTTAGATTTAGATTTATATTTAATATTTAGATTTATATTTAATATTTGGATTTAGATTTAGATTTAGATTTAGATTTAGATATAACATTTAGATTTAGATTTAATATTTAGATTTAACATTTAGATTTATATATAACATTTAGATTTATATTTAATATTTAGATTTAGATTTAATATTTAGATTTAGATTTAACATTTAGATTTAGATTTAACATTTAGATTTAGATATAACATTTAGATTTAGATTTAATATTTAGAGTTAATATTTAGATTTAACATTTAGATTTAGATACTGTATAACATTTAGATTTAGATTTAATATTTAGATTTAGATTTAATATTTAGATTTAGATTTAGATTTAACATTTAGATTTAGATTTAACATTTAGATTTAGATTTAACATTTAGATTTAGATATAACATTTAGATTTAGATTTAATATTTAGAGTTAATATTTAGATTTAACATTTAGATTTAGATACTGTATAACATTTAGATTTAGATTTAATATTTAGATTTAGATTTAATATTTAGATTTAGATTTAACATTTAGATTTAGATTTAGATTTAATATTTAATATTTAATATTTAGATTTAACATTTAGATTTAGATATAACATTTAGATTTAATATTTAGATTTAACATTTAGATTTAGATATAACATTTAGATTTAGATTTAATATTTAGATTTAGATTTAGATTTAATATTTAGATTTATATTTAATATTTAGATTTATATTTAACATTTAGATTTAGATTTAACATTTAGATTTAGATTTAATATTTAGATTTAGATTTAATATTTAGATTTAACATTTAGATTTAGATACTGTATAACATTTAGATTTAGATTTAATATTTAGATTTAGATTTAGATTTAATATTTAATATTTAATATTTAGATTTAACATTTAGATTTAGATATAACATTTAGATTTAATATTTAGATTTAACATTTAGATTTAGATATAACATTTAGATTTAGATTTAATATTTAGATTTAGATTTAACATTTAGATTTAGATTTAACATTTAGATTTAATATTTAGATTTAGATTTAGATTTAACATTTAACATTTAGATTTAGATTTAATATTTAATATTTAGATATAACATTTAGATTTAGATTTAACATTTAGATTTAGATTTAGATTTAGATATAACATTTAGATTTAGATTTAATATTTAGATTTAGATTTAATATTTAGATTTAACATTTAGATTTAGATTTAACATTTAGATTTAGATTTAACATTTAGATGTAGATATAACATTTAGATTTAGATTTAATATTTAGATTTAATATTTTGATTTAACATTTAGATTTAGATACTGTATAACATTTAGATTTAGATTTAATATTTAGATTTAGATTTAATATTTAGATTTAGATTTAGATTTAATATTTAATATTTAATATTTAATATTTAGATTTAACATTTAGATTTAGATATAACATTTAGATTTAGATTTAATATTTAGATTTAGATATAACATTTAGATTTAGATTTAACATTTAGATTTAGATTTAATATTTAGATTTAGATTTAATATTTAGATTTAGATATAACATTTAGATTTAGATTTAATATTTAGATTTAGATTTAATATTTAGATTTAACATTTAGATTTAGATTTAATATTTAGATTTAGATTTAATATTTAGATTTAGATGTAATATTTAGATATAACATTTAGATTTAGATTTAATATTTAGATTTAATATTTAGATATAACATTTAGATTTAGATTTAATATTTAGATTTAGATTTAATATTTAGATTTAGATTTAACATTTAGATTTAACATTTAGATTTAGATATAAAATTTAGATTTAGATTTAATATTTAGATTTAACATTTAGATTTAGATACAACATTTAGATTTAGATTTAATATTTAGATTTAATATTTAGATTTAGATTTAGATTTAGATATAACATTTAGATTTAATATTTAGATTTAGATTTAATATTTAGATTTAGATATAACATTTAGATTTAATATTTAGATTTAGATTTAACATTTAGATTTAGATTTAATATTTAGATTTAGATTTAATATTTAGATTTAGATTTAATATTTAGATATAACATTTAGATTTAGATTTAATATTTAGATTTAGATTTAATATTTAGATATAACATTTAGATTTAGATTTAACATTTAGATTTAGATTTAATATTTAGATTTAGATTTAGATTTAACATTTAGATTTAGATTTAATATTTAGATTTAACATTTAGATTTAGATATAACATTTAGATTTAGATTGAATATTTAGATTTAGATTTAGATTTAATATTTAGATTTAGATTTAATATTTAGATTTAGATTTAGATTTAGATATAACATTTAGATTTAGATTTAATATTTAGATTTAACATTTAGATTTATATATAACATTTAGATTTAGATTTAATATTTAGATTTAGATTTAATATTTAATATTGAGATTTAACATTTAGATTTAGATATAACATTTAGATTTAGATTTAACATTTAGATTTAGATATAACATTTAGATTTAGATTTAATATTTAGATTTAGATTTAGATTTAATATTTAGATTTAGATTTAACATTTAGATCTAGATTTAACATTTAGATTTAGATTTAATATTTAGATTTAACATTTAGATTTAGATACTGTATAACATTTAGGTTTAGATTTAATATTTAGATTTAGATTTAATATTTAGATTTAGATTTAGATTTAACATTTAGATTTAGATTTAATATTTAATATTTAGATTTAACATTTAGATTTAGATATAACATTTAGATTTAGATTTAACATTTAGATTTAGATTTAGATATAACATTTAGATTTAGATTTAATATTTAGATTTAGATTTAATATTTAGATTTAGATTTAGATATAACATTTAGATTTAGATTTAATATTTAGATTTAACATTTAGATTTAGATTTAATATTTAGATTTAACATTTAGATTTAGATTTAATATTTAGATTTAGATTTAATATTTAGATATAACATTTAGATTTAGATTTAATATTTAGATTTAGATTTAATATTTAGATATAACATTTAGATTTAGATTTAACATTTAGATTTAGATTTAATATTTAGATTTAGATTTAGATATAACATTTAGATTTAGATTTAATATTTAGATTTAGATTTAATATTTAGATTTAACATTTAGATTTAGATTTAACATTTAGATTTAGATTTAACATTTAGATTTAACATTTAGATTTAGATATAACATTTAGATTTAGATTTAATATTTAGATTTAATATTTAGATTTAGATTTAGATTTAACATTTAGATTTAGATTTAATATTTAGATTTAGATTTAATATTTAGATTTAGATTTAACATTTAGATTTAGATTTAATATTTAATATTTAGATTTAACATTAAGATTTAGATCTAACATTTAGATTTAGATTTAATGTTTAGATTTATCATTTAGATTTAGATATAACATTTAGATTTAGATTTAATATTTAGATTTAGATATAACATTTAGATTTAGATTTAGATTTAACATTTAGATTTAGATTTAATATTTAGATTTAGATTTAATATTTAGATTTAGATTTAGATATAACATTTAGATTTAGACTTAATATTTAGATTTAGATTTAATATTTAGATTTAACATTTAGATTTAGATTTAATATTTAGATTTAGATTTAATATTTAGATTTAATGTTTAGATTTAGATTTAATATTTAGATATAACATTTAGATTTAGATTTAATATTTAGATTTAGATTTAATATTTAGATATAACATTTAGATTTAGATTTAACATTTAGATTTAGATTTAGATTTAGATATAACATTTAGATTTAGATTTAATATTTAGATTTAGATTTAATATTTAGATTTAACATTTAGATTTAGATTTAACATTTAGATTTAGATTTAACATTTAGATTTAACATTTAGATTTAGATATAACATTTAGATTCAGATTTAATATTTAGATTTAACATTTAGATTTAGATACTGTATAACATTTAGATTTAGATTTAATATTTAGATTTAGATTTAATATTTAGATTTAGATTTAGATTTAGATTTAGATTTAATATTTAATATTTAATATTTAGATTTAACATTTAGATTTAGATATAACATTTAGATTTAGATTTAATATTTAGATTTAGATATAACATTTAGATTTAGATTTAATATTTAGATTTAGATTTAGATATAACATTTAGATTTAGATTTAATATTTAGATTTAGATTTAATATTTAGATTTAACATTTAGATTTAGATTTAATATTTAGATTTAGATTTAATATTTAGATTTAGATGTAATATTTAGATATAACATTTAGATTTAGATTTAATATTTAGATTTAGATTTAATATTTAGATATAACATTTAGATTTAGATTTAACATTTAGATTTAGATTTAATATTTAGATTTAGATTTAGATATAACATTTAGATTTAGATTTAATATTTAGATTTAGATTTAATATTTAGATTTAACATTTAGATTTAGATTTAACATTTAGATTTAGATTTAACATTTAGATTTAGATTTAACATTTAGATTTAACATTTAGATTTAGATATAACATTTAGATTTAGATTTAATATTTAGATTTAATATTTAGATTTAGATTTAGATTTAACATTTAGATTTAGATTTAGATTTAATATTTAGATTTAGATTTAATATTTAGATTTAACATTTAGATTTAACATTTAGATTTAGATATAACATTTAGATTTAGATTTAATATTTAGATTTAGATTTAATATTTAGATTTAACATTTAGATTTAGATTTAACTTTTAGATTTAGATTTAATATTTAGATTTAACATTTAGATTTAGATTTAACATTTAGATTTAGATATAACATTTAGATTTAACATTTAGATTTAGATTTAGATTTAACATTTAGATTTAGATTTAATATTTAGATTTAACATTTAGATTTAACATTTAGATTTAGATATAACATTTAGATTTAGATGTAATATTTAGATTTAGATTTAATATTTAGATTTAACATTTAGATTTAACTTTTAGATTTAGATTTAGATTTAATATTTAGATTTAACATTTAGATTTAGATATAACATTTAGATTTAGATTTAATATTTAGATTTAACATTTAGATTTAGATTTAGATTTAACATTTAGATTTAGATTTAAGATTTAGATTTAGATTTAGATTTGACATTTAGATTTAGATATAACATTTAGATTTAGATTTAATATTTAGATTTAACATTTAGATTTAGATTTAGATTTAACATTTAGATTTAGATTTAACATTTGGATTTAGATTTAGATTTAACATTTAGATTTAGATTTAATATTTAGATTTAGATTTAGATTTAGATTTAACATTTAGATTTAGATTTAGATTTAATATTTAGATTTAACATTTAGATTTAGATTTAATATTTAGATTTAACATTTAGATTTAGATTTAGATTTAACATTTAGATTTAACATTTAGATTTAGATTTAACATTTAGATTTAGATTTAGATTTAGATTTAATATTTAGATTTAGATTTAGATTTAACATTTAACATTTAGATTTAGATTTAATATTTAGATTTAACATTTAGATTTAGATTTAGATTTAATATTTAATATTTAGATTTAACATTTAGATTTAGATTTAACATTTAGATTTAGATTTAGCATTTAGGTGTAACATTTAATATTTAGATTTAACTATTTAAAATATCTCTAAGTTGACAAATATTGTTGTAAATGTGCTAAAAGGTGACCGTCAAAAAATCATAACGGTTTTTTAAACATCGTTTGAAGCTAAATGTGACAAAATGTTGCTGTTATTTTCAGCGTGAGCCGCTTTACAAATGGCGCCCCATATACTAAAGCATTCAAGATTTACTACAGATAAAGTTGAATTTTCAGGTCTATGCTCAAAAAGTGAATAAATGGATTATAAATACAGTGTAAATATAATTTAGTACCATAAAATCCCCTAAAAATACAAATATTAAATAAAAAACATTATCGATCAAAAATATAGTACACTAATTTCATTGAATTAAAAAAACCATTTCTGTCATTTCTGACCGACACACGAAGAAGAGCACAAGAGGACCTTTTACAAAGTCTTGATGTTGTTTCAGGCTCTACTAGAACAGGTTTTCCTGCTTGAATGTTGATTATTTTCCTCATATTCTCCATTGTTGTGGCTCCTCTTTTCCCAGTCTGTCAGTAACGCTCTGTTTACTTCCTGTCTAGCCCCTCCTTCTGAAAAGCACACTGTGCTCTGATTGGTCGGCTGGAGGAGTGTGTTGTGATTGGTCGAGCGCTTCGAGTGTGTTTGGGAAATGTCCTGCCCCTTACCATAACCGCCAGTTTAACACACTACTAACTCAACCAGACCCCGCCCCTTTATTCTGCGTATTAATTATTTAAATGAGGATTTGCATAGTAATTTGCATATATAAGTGTGTGTGTGTGTGTGTGGTCTAGAGTTGTATAGTCCAGGGGTCAGAAAGTAGAAGTCCTGCCATATGTTTATTCCACCCATGAACTTAGTCAGCTGGACGTTCCCCTCGGCACTGAGCTGTTTGCGGGGTTTGTCGGGTTCTGCTCGCGTCCCGTCAGCATATGCATGCATGTAGAAACACTTTCCACCAAACGGACACGTTCCTCTTCCCTGGTCAAAGTATTTACAGGGTTTCTGTACAAATTGTTTTGAATCGTGACACACACGCAAAAAAACTGCATTTTTCAGGCTGGACCAACTAATGCAAGCTTCTGAAAGCGGTGACTAAAAGTCCCCCTGGTGGTGAAAATCCGGCTTAATATTCTTTTGTGTTCAACAGAAGAAAGAAACTCATACGGCATTGGAACAACTAGAGAGTGAGTAAATGATGACAAACATCTTGATTTTTGGGTGAACTGTCCCTTTAAAGTGACGAGGAACACGTGCGAGTGACGGATGACGCCCCATATGGAAAAGGTTTGCTAAAAACTCCCGTGATTCTTATATGTTCCAACAGAATATTGTAAGGGACATATATGCTGCAAAAACCACATATATAAATTGTATAATATTAGTATATTTTTAATCATATTATGTCATATATGTCCTACATACAACTGAAGCATAGAGATTCCATATAGATTTTCATGATGTAAAAACATAGGAAAATAATGCTAATTTAATATGAATGTCCAGCATGGACGTGTATAAAACATAGTGCAGTTTACCAATCAGTATAAGGCTTTACTTCACTCATGCTTGTTCTTATCTTGTCCTAGGTTGAGCCCTATGCCTGTAGTCAATCATGGTTACTGTATATACTGTATAATCAGCCTTAGATGAAACACAACATTTAAACTACACACACAAGCACACATTTATTAGAGTGTGTTCTACAAGATACAGTTGCATATTTCACATATAAATAGTTCTCTTACGAGAGGTACTCTCGTACTGCGTAAATCTTACGCTAGGGGAAAATCTCTTTTCCGCGAGATACTGAAGCCAAAAAATTATCCTTAATTTTGAAATAATGTAAAACGCGTTGCGGCAGCATGCAGACATAGGCGAGACAGCTCGCGCGCCTATTGGCTGCCCTGCGGCAACTGCAGCAGCCTATCGATAAGGCCCTATCGTGACGTCAGCACCAATGGGGGCGCTTCGCGCCCAATACGTCACGTCCCGCCGAAACGGGCGTGGCCTGGGGCTATAAATATAGCATCGAAAGGCTAGCTTACCGATTTTTCATCTCTTCAGCGGAGCTCACGCATCGCTGGATCCAGAGAGAAGAAGCCGCGCCGTGGATAAAGCATTCAGCGGGACGAGTTCGGTACCTGGAGTCGCTGGCCGCGCCGCCTTCAACCGCCGTTCCTGCTACGCTATCCGGCGTCATATCCTTTCATTGCATAGTGTGTGCTCGCCGCCGCGACTCACACTCCTTCTCTAAAAGAGCAGAGCGTCTTTTTTAAGATGTCTCGTCCATCCTGTGGCTCGTGCCGAGCCCCACTCAGCGACGGGGACCGCCATGTCATCTGCGTTTCCTGCCTGGGTGAAGGACATGCAGCTCTAGCGCTCGCCGACGGCGGATGCCCTCACTGCGAGCTTATGCCTATGGCGACTCTGAGGACTCGCATGGCAACCTTCCACGAGCCTGCACTTCCCGCTGCGACACCGCGCCGTAAAAAGCGCCGTGCTCAGCGGATCCCTGAGCCTCCCACCGAGAAAAGCTCGCCGGTGCGCCTGCCAGCTTCGCCGTCTGCTTCTCTCGAGTCTCTCACTCCCGGACAGTGGCCGCCGCTGGCCGCCGCTTCCGCCGGAGATGACAAGGAAGAAGCGGCAGTTTTCGAGGAGGACAACTGCTCTATCCTGGCTTCGGACAGCGAGGATTGGGCGAGCTCTGTGGACCTCGCCCCTTCTTCTGCCCGCGAGTCGTCAGGAAAACGGGCCAGTATTGAAGCTGAGCTGATGCGTCTGCTCACACAGGCCACAGAGAGCCTCGGCCTCGAGTGGTCCGCGCCCGCCGAGCCTACACGCAACCGTCTGGACGGTTGTTTCTTACAAGGGGACCGCGTTTCCACGCCCTCAAGACCCGCCCCGTTTCTTCCTGAGCTTCACGAAGAACTGGCAAAGTCTTGGAGCGCCCTTTTCTCAGCCAGGCTGCGCTCCTCTGCTTCAGCGGCATTCTCCGTGGTGGACGGTGCCAAAGACAGAGGATACCTCGCTCTTCCTCTGGTGGAGGAGGCAGTAGCAGCCCATCTTTGCCCGCCCTCTGCTGGACGGCGGACTAAGACGGCGCTACCTTCTAAAGCCTGCCGCGCTACTTCTACCCTGCACAGTCGCGCTTACACCGCCGCTGGGCAGGCTGCATCAGCGCTACACACTATGGCCACTCTGCAGATCTTCCAAGCTAACCTTCTCCGAAAGCTGGACGAGGAAGGCACGGAAGCAGTCAACGTGGCGGATTTAAGGAGCGCTACGGACCTCGCTCTCCGCGCTACAAAATCCGCTGCACAGGCCATAGGGCGGAACATGGCCTCTCTCACCGTTGCTGAGAGACACCTCTGGCTGACGCTTTCAGAAATGCCGGACTCGGAGCGCTCTGTGTTCCTCGACGCCCCCGTTTCTGCTACTGGCCTCTTTGGATCGTCCGTCAAAGATTTCGCGGACAGATTCGCTGAGGTACAAAAGACGTCGCAGGCCATGAAGCACTTCTTGCCAAAGCGCTCTAGCTCCGCATCAGGCCGCTCTAAACAGCCGTCTGCTCGCAGCTCGCAGCCGCCGCCCCCCGCCGCCGCTTCACAGCGTCGACAGGCCCGGGACCAGAGACCACGCTCTCGCTCTGCCGGCCGCCGCCCCCCACAGCGTGGGACTCGGCCGAAGATCGAGATGAAGCCCGAGGCCTCAAAGTCTTCCTAGCCAGCTTAGGAAAACGACGGTGTTCAAGCCCCGCTGCGGCCGGGTTTCCACCAAAACTTCTCGCTCGTCCAGTTCCATTACATGCGACTGTTCCAGTGTACTCTGCAGTAAACAAGTCGGTTACATTACCCGCTTGCCTGTACACAAACGCCGTTTTCACGGCGACCCAGATAAATCCTGTAAAGAGCGTATTTTCTGGTATTCCGGCCACGGCCGACGGTGTTATGAGTGTAGTAAAAATGCCCACTGCCCAGTGCCCATTCCTACACACAGACACAGCCCGCCCCACAGGGCTCGCGCACATAAAATCGACTCATGTCGATTGCGCACAGAATGTAGTGAGCGTGCCCACGTCCCAGTGCCCACAAACACTACACGCTGCATGTCTCTCGGTTTCTGTAAAAACGAAACCAACACACATACAGCCGACTCAGGTCGATGGTGTTTTCAGTGCAAATGTGCCCGCTGTCCTGCGCCCACATTCACTCACAGACATGACGAATCCCTCGGTTTCCCCCACGCTCGCCGTCTCTCAGCTACCTGCCGAGAGAGAGCCGAGCGCGGGCGAACCGCCCGCTGTGATCAAAACACTCCCCGCCTCGAGCGCTGCAAATGCGGTGTCTATAATACAGCATACCGAAGCTCCCCGGTCGCCACTATGTCACGACCAGAGCTCCGATCTCATTCAACCCTTAGCTATACACGCACATGCGTGGGCAAAGCTTCCCGGTGTATCAGAATGGGTGCTGAACATTATAGAAAGAGGCTATTCGCTACAGTTTGCTCGACGTCCCCGCCGTTGTGCGGCGCGAGTCGAAACCACGGTAGAAAAGGAAGTAGCAAGTGTACTTCGTGCCGAAATTGCGAAACTGTTGAGCAAAGGGGCAATAGAGCCTTTATCTCAAGCTCAGAGCGAAGGGGGGCAGATATTTTCTGGTTCCGAAAAAAGACGGGGGTCTCAGACCCATTCTAGATCTAAGACAACTGAACGAAGCGCTTTCAAAACGCCGGTTCAGAATGCTCACAACCAAGAAAATCCTCGCGCAAATTCGCCACGGGGACTGGTTTGTGTCAATAGATCTGAAAGACGCGTATTTCCAAATACAAATAGCGTCACGTCACAGGCGATTTTTGAGATTCGCCTTCGAGGGCCAGGCTTATCAATACACAGTCCTACCGTTTGGCCTGTCCCTAGCACCCCGTACATTCACGAAGTGCATGGACGCAGCCCTCGCTCCCCTGAAACTTCGGGAAATGCGAGTTTTGAACTACTTGGACGATTGGCTGGTTCTAGCTCAGTCACATACGGAGCTCATAGAACACAGAACCATTTTACTCGAACATCTCGAGAATCTGGGTCTCAAAGTCAACTGGGCGAAAAGTTCACTGTCTCCCAGTCAGAGAATATCTTTTCTGGGCACAGAACTGGACTCGCTGTCAATGACAGCTCAAATATCGCTACAGCGCAGATTGACTATTCAGCGCATGACAGAAACCTTCCGCCGCGGCACTATAGTCCCGCTAAAGAAGTTTCAAAGGATGCTCGGTCTCATGGCAGCAGCATCCACAGTTCTCCAGCTGGGTCTGCTTCGCATGCGCCCACTGCAGTTCTGGCTACAAGCGCGAGTACCGCGTCGAGCGTGGACTTCAGGTCTCTTTCGCCTCAAGGTCGATCAAAAATGCGTCTCAGCACTGATACCCTGGAGAGCGACCGACTGGTACCAGTCAGGTGTAAGCCTGGGGACTTCCTCGAGTGTGAAGGTAGTGTCCACGGACGCCTCCACCTCGGGATGGGGAGCACTGCTCGAGGGCAGACCGTTTTTCGGCCAGTGGTCAGAACGGGAAAAGCTTCTGCACATAAACTGCCTGGAAATGATGGCAGTCGACAACGCGCTGAGGCGTTTTCGTCCCCAAATAGCAGGACACCACGTCTTGGTCCGCTCGGACAACATGTCAGTGGTAGCCTACATAAATCGCCAGGGAGGCATCACATCCCGAAACCTGTACAGGTTAGCGAAACGCCTCCTGGTATGGGCTCAGCACAATTTGCGCTCGCTCAGGGCAGCGCATGTGCCTGGCCACCTGAATGTGGGACCAGACAGACTGTCCAGGAACAATGTTCCAGCAGGAGAATGGTCACTGCATCCGCAGACAGTCCAACTGCTGTGGCAGACATTCGGCAGAGCAAAGATAGACCTGTTTGCGTCTCAAGAAAACGCTCACTGCCCGGAATTTTTCTCCAAGAGCAGGGATGCGCTGGCCCACGTCTGGCCCCGCTGCCCGCTCTATGCTTTTCCCCCCATCACGCTCCTACCTCAGGTATTAGAGCGGATCAGGGAAAGCAGATGCTCAGTGTTACTGGTTGCTCCGTTCTGGAAGAACCAGGCTTGGTTCCCAGTTCTTATGCAGCTGACGAGCACTGCCCCATGGCCAATACCAGTGAGGAGGGACCTCCTCTCTCAAGCCAGGGGCTTGATCTGGCATCCTCGCCCAGAGCTTTGGTCCCTACATGCGTGGGCCATCAACGGGTACCCTATGATATCCCAGAGGGAGTGTTAACACGATCATGCAGGCTAGAGCTCCCTCTACGAGACGGCTCTATTCCTCAAAATGGTCAGTGTTCTCCAGCTGGTGCACAGCACGCGGCTTTTCACCCCTGGACTGTGGAGTGACGGAGGTTCTCTCCTTCCTACAAGAGCTACTGGATGAAGGCAGAGCCCCATCCACGCTCAAAGTCTATGTGGCGGCTATAGCAGCGTTTTCCAAACCAACGCTTGGTCAGTCACTGGGAAGGAACGATCTGGTCATTCGGTTCCTTAGAGGAGCTAAGAGGTTAAATCCTCCCAGACCTCCCTCAGTCCCCATATGGGACCTTTCTACGGTCTTGGAGGCCATGAAGGGTGCCCCATTTGAGCCAATCCAGTCAATAGATATCAAACACTTGTCTTTCAAAACGGTGTTTCTTCTGGCTCTCGCTTCAGTGAAGCGCATAGGAGACTTACAAGCGCTCTCAGTGAGCGCGACGTGTATGGAATTTGGGCCAAATGACTCGAAAGTCATACTCAAACCAAGGCACGGGTACGTCCCTAAATCCCTCAACACACCGTTCAGGGCCCAGGTAATTTCCCTGTCTGCCCTGCCGGTCTCTAACGAGGAGAAGGACGCCAGCTTCCTTTGCCCAGTCAGGGCGTTAAGGGCTTATGTGTCCCGCACGTCTGTTTTCAGACAGACGGAGCAGCTCTTTGTTTCACTCTACGGACGTTCTAAGGGACTCGCCGTGTCGAAACAGAGTCTATCTAGATGGATAGTCGATGCTATAGCGCTGGCTTACACCTCTAAGGGCTTACAGTGCCCATTAGGTGTCAGAGCGCACTCCACGAGAGGCGTGGCCTCGTCGTGGGCTTGGTCTAGTGGGATTGCCTTGCAAGATATCTGTATGGCGGCAGGCTGGGCCTCCCCGTCTACATTTATAAGGTTTTATAACCTAGAGGTTCCCGCTCTGCAAGCTAAGCTGCTTTCAGTCTAAAAATCGGTACTGTCTGCCCCGAGTGCGTCTGGCCCAGAATACCGAAATGGCTCGAGCAACGCTCGTGTAGATCGCGCAGCTCTATGGGCAGTGTGTAAGACCCACTATATTCATCAGTCCAGGCCGGGGTCGCCCTGACTGAATAAAATACCATCACTATAACTGTTTCTTATAGGATGCTGCATTATAGGAATGATGCTATTCTAGCCACTCTTCCTGGGCTCTCTGTGAGTCACTTATGATCATGTACTACATGAGCCCGGGCACTTGCCCTTGGGACTTTGGTGCTGGATCATAGCATGCACGGCGTTTTACACTGTTTCCCCTAGCGTAAGATTTACGCAGTACGAGAGTACCTCTCGTAAGAGAACATACTCGGTTACTAACGTAACCTCGGTTCTCTCTAGAGAGGAAACGAGTACTGCGTATCTTGCCGTGCCTGCGCACTCTCCGGTTCGCTCCGGCGATGAAAAACCGGTAAGCTAGCCTTTCGATGCTATATTTATAGCCCCAGGCCACGCCCGTTTCGGCGGGACGTGACGTATTGGGCGCGAAGCGCCCCCATTGGTGCTGACGTCACGATAGGGCCTTATCGATAGGCTGCTGCAGTTGCCGCAGGGCAGCCAATAGGCGCGCGAGCTGTCTCGCCTATGTCTGCATGCTGCCGCAACGCGTTTTACATTATTTCAAAATTAAGGATAATTTTTTGGCTTCAGTATCTCGCGGAAAAGAGATTTTCCCCTAGCGTAAGATTTACGCAGTACTCGTTTCCTCTCTAGAGAGAACCGAGGTTACGTTAGTAACCGAGTACGTTTTCATTTTAAATCCTGCATCACCTGTTTTCATTTTCATTTGTGACAATTTCTCTAAACTTTATCACAGTACTACTATGGTATACAACATGCAGTTCTATTCTTAACCTACAAACATAAAACTTTCCTAAATGTCGAAGTGATTCTTATGGGTAAAATAAAAAATAAATTCTAAAAAGTCTAAAAAAAATAATTCAGTGGCTTAGTAAATATCACAGAAATAATGAACTTTATTCACTTAATAAAATCTCTGAATATCATTTACTTGATAGTTTGAGTTGAACATACCGAAATAATTGACTAAAACTCCAACAATTAATTTTGTCTGAAATTTACAGTTAATAAAAAGAAGTTTTTCACTAAAATAATTTAGTATTTGACTAACCAATTATTTATTTAAAATACACTGAGCTAATATATTTGTGAAATTTCCATCACCATATTTGAGAATGGATAATTAAACTGATCTGTTTCAAGAACCACAAATATTACTTAAATAAAATCAATATTATTAATATTTAACACGCATAAGAAATTGATTAAGTTTACTCAATTAAAACAATGCACCCCTCCCCCACCCTCTGACGTGACGACGACAGCTCAACGGTTGAGTGAGCGCGCGCTGTATGAACTCTCTCCAGTCCAGAACAGTTCTCCTCTCCTCTTCTCAGCGGCGCAGAATTGGTGCATTTCCTCTGTGAAATTCAGGTGTGTGTATGTTTTATTTTATCTGTATAATCATTAATGTGCTTCAAATCATTTTATTTAATGCGAAAGAACATACACAATGTTACTCACGAGTTAAACGAGTGTCGACTCGCGTCTGCCTTTTCGCGTGATTGTAACGCCTTGCATAAAAAACACACGACTATATTCCTAAAGATAATGAATATAACTAATTTGGATGATAAACTGTCCTCAGAACTGAGTCATTCGCGTCGCAGCATCTCTCGGCCGTGAGTGACGCAGGACAGCGGTGTAAAGTTAGAGGATACCCGGCAGAGGCGAGCCCATCTCCGGCATAGGAACCAGCGCTGATCCGGTGGATACTGGATAACAGACCGGTTGATTACACTTGAATGTTTAGGCCTAAATGTTTAATTTTTACTTAGAAAATGTTTCTTACATGAGTTTAAATGTAGGCAATATTGAATATGTGTTAAAAATAGTATAAAATATGCTGTATTTCTGTAGGCTACTCATTGACAATAAAGGCCTATGTCATGTAGTTATACCGGTGGTTGTATGGAATATTTTTACAAAGGTTTAGAGGAAATAAAAAAAGTTAATATTACTGGCATATAAACACAGTTAATATTACTCATAAATATTTGTTTTTAAATGTTTCCCCCCCAATTATTTCTATTCAATTTTATTTGTTAATGTACCAAATGCAGTTACTCAGATCTATTTAATTTGTTTCACTTACATTTACTCAGTTAATACAGTGTATGTAATTGATTTCACTGCTTACAAATCTAATCAATTCTAAGTGTAAAAATGTTTAACCAAAAAATTGAGTAAATCATATTAAAAGTTTTTAGAGTGCATCACCACCAGAGTTCATGTCACATATACAAAAACATATTCCAGACAATTTTCAACATTTTAATCACTGTTCTAGAAACATATTTGACTCAACTTTGTTCATTTGCAATAATATGTTATGATTTGTTGACAAACAACAGGCCCAGACAGTTCACAAATAATGTAAATACACGGTCTTACAATGTCATTGCTTTATAACTGCTCTTTCAAATCCTGTAGGAAAATTAACAGTCTTCATAGGTTTGTCATCATATATTCACCCTCATGTTGTTTCAAACCTGTATAAATTTCTTTCTTCTGCTGAACAGAAAGGAAGATAATAGAAGAATGTCAGTAACCAGACAGTTTCTGACTTCCATATTAGGAAAAAAATATACTATGGAAGTCAATGAGACCAGAAACTGTCTGGTTAATGACATTCTTCTAAATATCTTCCTTTCTGTTCAGCAGAAGAAAGAAATTCATACAGGATTGAAACAACATGAGGGTGAGTATATGATGACAGAATTCTCATTTTAAAGTGGAGTATCCCTTTAAAAATGTGCCAACTGCATATAAGTGAATCAGATGTTGGTCATCAAAACATGAAATCTGTATGAAACACATAAACAAATGACACAAAATGTGTATAAATTCTATATGACTTTAATTTGAATAGCATATGATTCAATATAAGAACTTTAAATGATTTATATATGAATTTTATATATTTCTACTAATACCATACACATTTGCATACTTTTTTCATGTAAAACTCATATAAGTCTTTTAACAGTATTCATATATGACGCAAAAAATCCCCTATAAGTTATATGTGTGCTATTTAGTATGAAATGGGCCATAATCGGTCTGATTTTGTATATGACATATATTGGCCTTATATGAAACACAGAAGGTAATTCTGGCTGATTTAAGTAAGGAAGATATATGGTTGCCATATATGAACCATGCAGGTTTTTTTCATATGGGGCAAAATCCCACCAAAACCATCCCGACTGCTCTAATAAACAATGAATGCCCATCATTAACTCAACTGATACAGTATGTGGTGAAATGTGTTCTTTACAGTCCAAACACAATAACAAATCTATTCGTTCGCTATTTTTAAAGGAGTTTGTCACCAAATCTCGCTCTACTGCTTATTGGACTAAATGTGTTAATGACGTTGATTGGGAAAGTGTTTGGTTATTACCTCATCAGGTTTTTGTTACAAACAAGGTGAAAGAAATGTCTTTCATTATAATACACAAATTCTACCGTCAAACATTTCCTTAGTAAGTTTAAGAAAGACACTGATGATCTTTTGCTGGAAACACTAGAGCTTCCTCACATCTTCTGGTGCTCATGTGAAACACTTATGGTATGAGGTCAAGGCCGGATTTACCACCGGGCCGATTGGGCCGGTGCCCGGGGGCCTCCGACCTCTAGGGGGCCTCCAAGACCCCACTACTGTGTGACCTTTTTTTTATTTATTTTTTTGTTTGTTTTTTATTCAATTAAAAGAAAATTAATTAATGAGTTTGTGTGTATGTGTGTTAACAATAATTTATTTGCACACAAAAAAGTATGATGATCAGTTTTTTGGCTGTGTCGGCTGTGTCTGATGATGACGAGCCAACTTACCGCGAAAACTGTTGATAGCGGCAAGAAAAAATACAACAACATGGATAAAAAACGGTGGAGCCACAAAACGCAAAGCTAAAGGGGAGAAGGATAGCAGAGAGAATTTAATTTGGAGTAATATTTCAACCATCTCCACTTTTTTCAAAAGTCGACTCGGACTCATCTCTTCAACCGGAGTCGATTGTTAACCACACCGGCGGTGACGTACATTACCAGTTTGACAGCCTCAAAATGTAGGCCTATCTATTACTTTTTCCCTAATTAAAAACCCTGATTTTTAGATGCCCGGATCGGCGAAGAAGCCTAAATCTGCGTCCACCGCCGATCCCAAATAAATAATTCTGATTTAGCTAGAGCCCAGCACCCACACCACCCCTCTTGTCCCTGTTGCTTTTTAAATCATGTAACATTGTTGTATTAATGTTGACGGTTCATTTTTATGACCAGATACCCGTTCTAGGCTTATCAATGCATAATATGTGGGACTCGTTCTCTAGTTGAGGGTAACGTTAGGCTTCTTTCAATTAATATTTCACATTTTAAAAGTAGCCTATCTTTCACCTTTTTCCGTCAGTTCACTGCAGAGAAGTACGGAAGCCCTGAACCGCAACGTAAAAAAAAAAAAAAAAAAAAATATATATATATATATATATATATATACACATAGTATTTCGAGATTAAAGTCGAAACATTTCGAGAATACAGAAGAAGTTGCGTGAGCATTCATAACAGTGCGCGTCCACTAGCGCAGAGCGCGTGTTTCCAATTCATTACTCACGGTGTGTAGCCTAATGCATGGCACCTGTGTAGAATTTCCTTTTGTTGAAAGCCCAGATAAAAGTAAAAAGCTAGCCTACTATTTTGTGTAGATCCATGTCCGACGCAGTTTGAGTTCACAAGCGCATTTCTTTACACACACGCACACACAAACACAGTGGACGCGCCGCACGCGCACCGTTCAATGTGAAACAACGGCAAGCACACATGCAACTTGGCCCCCCTCACCCCGTTTTACAGTTTTTTTTTTAATCCTCAGGTTGTGCTCAAAACCCTATAACACTTTTGATGTTCCCGGTTAAAAATGGCCAGCCTATAAAAACTTTCATTATTATAAAAACTTGCACTTGTTATGCTATATCATCACCCAATATTGGATTCAATCTTTTTGTCAGCTTGTTTTCTTTAAATTAGGACCAGTTTTATATTTCTATTTGCATCTGATTAATCGTAGGCCTCATCTATCTGAGAGTAGGCTTCTCATTTTGGTTAAAAAACTGGCGACCATTTAAAGTGAATTGGAGTGATTGAAAATAAGAGAAAAAAATAGTTTTCAGGAGCATGTTCATTATGTTCGTGTACATACATGTGTGCTTGCAAACATCAAGCCCTTGGACCTGTGCATGTGTGGATGCACACACACACTACCCAAACACACACATGTTAAAACACACAAACTTTTTTCTGATTTTGTTCTGTGATAGTTTCCTTTTTGTCTTTTGTTTTATAGATATTTATAGATCTCCTTTGCTGTCACAGTTAACATCACAAGAAATGGAGTTGGAGAAAGTGGTTTTGATTTAAACTAAAGAAAAACCCACAGCTTCCTTTTACTGTTTCTAAAAATTAAGATGCTGTGTTAGTTTGGGCTACGAGGGGGGAGGGGGGCCTCCAAGATTTTGTGCCCAGGGGCCTCTGCTTTCTAAATCCGTGCCTGTATGAGGTGTCTGTGTTTATTAAGGAAAAAGTACTCTTTCATTTTGAAAAGATAATTTTTGGATATTTGAAGTATGACAAGAGTGTGAATAAGTCAAATTTTACATTCATAAGTGTAAGTTTTGTAACAAAATCCCCTTTTCTCAGGAGCCCTTAAAGGATTTTTAATATTACTTTTCTACTATTCAGTCTAGTACTAATGGAAAAGCTATTAAGACTGTGTTCATTTGTGTTCCTTCTTCAAAATCTCTGAATGATACAAAGGTCTTGTATTTTTGTGATATATATATATATATTTATATATATATATATATATATATATATAAAGGTCTAAATAAACACGTGTAGGCCTAATAGGCTTACCATATAGTACATCAGGACAAAAACATGTTTTGGAACAAGAATTGATGATGTATTTGACTTATTTTATTGATTATTTAAATCTTGAACAAAAAAAAGTTACATAGTGTTCATTTAAAGCAGGATGGATTCTAAAAAAAAATATTAAATGTTAAAAAAAATAAAAAATGTTCCTCTATGTCGTTATCATGATAGTTGTGGTGTGGAGTCGCTATTCTTTTACATTGACAAACCTTTATAGTTATAGTCCTTGCTGTGAACTCAATTAATCAATAAACAAACAGCATTTCGGAGTTCCATAAAATGCCTTGTGTTTATACACTACAAAAGTGAAGTAATGAGGTAAAGAGGTAAAGTGAAGGAAAGTAGCAGAAATCCTCTGGGAATGCGGTGTGTTCATGAACAGCCACTAGAGAGCGATGAAGGATCGAGCGTTGACCATTATTATTCATATTTTTAAATAAGCATAAATCTACTATAGAGCGATGACGAGCCTGATGACAGCAAAGACAACACCAGGATTCATTCACGTGATGATGATGATGATGACGATGATGATGATGACGCAGCTCTGTTGAAATTATTATGCAGATTCAACAATTTTGGTCTGACGTTGGTTCTTACATATTTGACTCTACCAATGTTACATATTCTTTCAGTTTAAAAGACATTATTTTTTATTGTATAATGACGGTAAAAACTAAACCCGTAGAGTAGGCTACATTGTTAATTTCTTTATTTTATATGCAAATTCTTCATTCATAAACAAAGATTTCCAAATGGTATTCTGTCCTGTCCTTATTTTGACACTGAATTAATCTCACTTCTTACATCTCTTCATTATATAAATAAAAAATAATAAAACAAATCCCTCAGATTTATTAAATATTATGAAGAAATATTTAAAGAAAATACATATAGGCTACTTAAAAGCTTTCCTTGTATATTAATGTATGTTATTGCATCAATACAATTGTAGTGTCACACTTGTCATATCTCTGTAATGTCATCTTTTGTTTTGTATAATCAGTTTTTTTCTTTCTTTCTTTCTTTTATTATGTATGTATTTGTGTGTGTGTGTGTCTGTCTGTGTCTGTCTGTGTGTGTGAGTCTGTCTGTCTGTCTGTCTGCGTGTGTGTGTGCATCAGCGACGCGACAAGGATGTCCCAATTCAAAGGCTGCATCCTTCGAAGGGACGAACCACATTGAAACACTTGCGCGTACAAACATATATTTGCGTATATATATTTTTTCTAGGCCTAATAAGGACATGTGTAGTCATGTACAGAATATGCCTTTATCCACATAAAATGTATATAGCCTATCATGCCTTTATCATACTTCTACGTTCGAAAAGCTGAAGCAAATAGTAGCAGGACATTCTATATATGAACGCAACGCATTTAATTACACGTTAAGCGTTTTCCTCATATTAAGCCCTTCTGCTTTTTTAGAGCAATTCTGGAGAAAATGGGTCTTCTGGGGAAGGAAACTACCATTCAGGAAAAAAGAAAAAATGGGACAACTTCAAAAATAAAATAAAAAAAGTTAATACACACATCTTTGCTCAAATTTATTGTGCAGCTGTTGTTCTTGTTAACGAGCCATGGTTAATTTTCTCTGCCTTAGGATTGCAAGTGTCCTGGGACAGGAGAGGGAGTGAGTGGGAAACCCACTGCTGAACTCTGCCCTGGTTTGTCCTCATGTGTTGGGACAGAGGCATTGCACCAAACCCTCCTGTCCTCATCGCCTTAAACCCTGAGGACACACCAGGGCCGAGTTCAGCAGTGGGTGCCCACGGTGAGGAGGAGCGTTTATTGAGCTGAGCAGGGAGACCCTGGTGGAGCCGCTGGACCGGGATGGGCTCCACAATAGAGACCCTGGTGGAGCCGCTGGACCGGGATAGGCTCCACAATAGAGCTCCTGGTAAGGCCTCTCTGCCGGTGGGACATCATCTGGGATGCTCTCCAGAGTGTTTGACTGCATATTTCCACTGTCCACTGCATTGTCTACCAACAGGTTTGCAGGGCTGACTCAATCGACGGCTGCCATCTCACTGAGATCATTTCAAAAAGAGGGAAGAATAAAATAAATTAACTTGCATCCTCAAATCAAAGCATAAAATATTTCAACATGCAAACCCATTCTATGGCCAATCAGCTTTGGTCTTTGGCACTATAGCTGTACAGTTCTCTGACTCGCCTATTACAAATACTCATGGTCAACGGGAACCTCCTCCAGGGCAGACTCTGCAGACAGCCCTCGCCAGGGAAGAACACTGACTGCCTCCAAAACATGCCCCCCCTCATCCTCCGGGCCATGATGTCACCAACCCCATGATGTCACCAACCCCAAGACATGATGTCACCAACCCCAAGGCAGATGTTGTGAAGGATGGCACAGGATTATGCAGCATGATACATTTGAACTCTTTATTAATAAACTAGTGTTTTCTGGCTGCAAAGATAAAGTTGGCAATGCTGACTCGTCATCTTCGCATGTAGTGAACACGCCTATAGAGAGAAATGCACACTTCAAACGGATTTAGCGTCTACATAAGCAGAGAATAGTCCATTTCTTTTCGATTTGAATGTTTTTTTGTGTGGTTTTTTTGTTGTTTTTTAAAGTGGACATTTCAAGCTTTCTATACATATTTTTCTCAGGTCTGTGAGGCAAGCTTATACGCGGAGATTCGGTTCATTTATAAGACGAGCTCCAGCTCACGCGCCGGCGCCTCCATGCCCTGATTATATTGTCTGCTATAGACCTATTTGCTTCTTATTTATTAAATCCAGGCAATTGGTTGTTGAAACATTGATTTAAATTAAGATACAATTTATACTAAACGAAATTCGGTCTAAAGAATGGTTTTCTACAAAACAAAACTTACTTAAGTGGTCAAAGTCATGTCTGACACACTCCAAATGTCTCCCGATATATTGGGCATTTTATGATCCTATCTTACTCATCTCATGCGGTTCCCTTTTCATATAATCAACATATATGAATAAAAAAAAAATAACATTATATTATTTAAACATAAATATGAAACGTATGTTTAAGTTTTTTAAGTTATATTTAAGTGTCACACCACTCCGCTTTTCTCACGTGTGTGTAGCCTATACATGCATGTGTGCGTGCGCATCTGGGTGAGGGGTGCGATTTTCGAATAATAATTAAATAATACCCAGCGATCTTCGAATATTATTTTTGCTTGAAATGCCCATCCCTATCGTGCTTTCAAGAAATCTTCTCCCATCAATTTATTCACTGAGAAATCACTGAGAAAACATCATGTAACAGAGTGAGTTGATATAATTCAGCATATGACAGTCCTCGTGCTGGCGCTATAATAAAACACACATTTTTCACACTCTTCATCAATATATAACGCTTTTCTTGGTCTCGAATAAATATGCTGTTGCTCATGATATATCACACATTTCATGGACAGATAATTACAGACAGAAATACAGAGCTCTCAATCACACGACTTACCGCTGGCCTTCCACACGTGAACTGATAGTTGCGACAGAGGGCGCACACAGCACAGAGAACCAGCCAGCCAATAGGAAACCCTGTTAACCCTTATTCTATCCAATCATCTTTCAGTGTGATTATTTAATAGAAAGCATTTGTCGTTAGGGAGCCATACTCCCACTGGATCAAGAGTTGCAGCGGTTGGAGGAGTATGGTTTCAGGTTGAAAAGGGGAAAGTGTAAATTCTTGGAAAAGGAAGTAATTTTCCTGGGACACAAAGTGGATGCCACTGGTATTCATCCAGTTTCCGAAAAAGTCCAAGCAGTTCAAGATGCACCAAGACCAACGTCAGTAACAGAGCTGAAAGCATATTTGGGACTGTTGAATTTCTATAACAGGTTTCTGCCAAACTTCTCAACAACTGCTTGCTCCATTACACAGGCTTTTGAAGAAGGACGTCCCCTGGTGTTGGAAAGAGGAGCAAGAGGAAGCCTTTAAAAAATCCAAAGAGTCACTGCAGTCTAACCATGTGTTAATCCACTATGATGAGAAAAAATAATTAGTGCTTTCTTGTGATGCATCAGCGTACGGTGTGGGAGCCGTGTTAGCACATCGTATGGCAGATGGAACTGAGAGACCTATTGGGTTTGTATCATGAAGACTTACAGTAGCAGAAAAAAACTACTCACAGCTGGAGAAGGAGGGTTTAGCTGTAGTGTTCGGGGTAAAGAAATTTCATAAGTATCTGAATGGCCGTAAATTTGTGATCTGTACAGACCATAAACCTTTACTAAGTCTACTGAATGAACTGAAAGCTGTGCCACAGATGGTCTCTCAAAGAATTATGAGATGGACAGTGATGTTGGGGGCAGATGAGTATGTCATTTCTTACAGAGCTGGACAATGGAAATGCCAATGCCCTCAGTCGTTTTCCTGTTCCAGAGATTCCAGAGAAAGAATCAAGGGAGGATTTTGTCTTGATGTTGGACAGCGTTGTTAGTCCTTTGACGACATCAGAGCAAATCAAGCACTGGACAACTCGAGATCCTGTCCTCTCTAGAGTGCGTGAGTATGTGCTTGAAGGTTGGCCTGATCACAGTAATACAAATGAATTGTACCTTATAAACAGAGACAACAAGAGCTGAGTGTTCTAGACGGGTGTGTGCTGTGGGGAGTCCGCTTCATCATTCCAGAGCAAGGACGTCGGGGTTGCTGGAACAGCTACATCAATCTCACCCAGGTATGTCAAGTATGAAAGGTCTGTCCAGGAGTTACCTGTGGTGGCCAAATTTAGATGATGACATTGAGGCCCGAGTAAAAGATTGTACAGAGAAAAGCCCCTGGGGGTGCACCACTTCATCCGTGGGAGTGGCCATGACAGCCATGGAGAAGAGTGCATATGGACTATGCTGGTCCATTCCTGGGGAAGATGTTTTTAATTTTAGTTGATGCCCATTCTAAGTGGATTGAGGCATATCCAGTAAATTCAGCAACAACAGCGACTACTCTTGAGTGCCTCAGAAAGAGTTTCAGTACCCATGGCATTCCTGAAATGATGGTGTCTGATAATGCTCAGTGTTTTGTGAGTGAAACGAGCAAAACATTTATGTCTAGGAATGGAATAACACATATTACTTCTGGTCTGTATCATCCATCATCCAATGGTCTTGCTGAGCGGGCAGTCCAAACTTTTAAGGACCTCATGAAAAAAAGTTCTGGGAACACTATGGAGACCAAGTTGCACAGAGCATTGTTTAGTTATCGTATTACACCCCAGTCTACCACAGGATTGTCACCTACAGAAATGATGATGGGGAGGAATTTGCGATGCACCCTAGACAAAATGCACCCTGACTTCACCAGCAAAATTGAATTGAAACAACAAGTTCAAAAAGAGCAACATGAGCAAAATTCAAAATCTCGCTATTTTGAAGTAGGAGATATACACTAGGAACTTAAGGTATGGACCAAAATGGGTGCAGAGAGTAATTCAGGAAATCACAGGACCAGTATCCTATAAAGTAGAAATAAGAAGTGCCCAAGTAGTGCAACGTCATGTTGATCAATTTTAAAATAAAATAAAAGAGATGCTGAAGATTTTCAAGCTGCCCTGTGTGTTCAACCCTATGATACTGATGTTGTGTCAATGGATGCTTATATTAAAATGCCAGAATCACTCAGTACGTCGACAACACTTGAATCAATTCCAACTGTAGATAACCGGGAGCCTGAGAGTTCGAAATCTGGATGTCAAAGAAATCAATTGCCAGATTCACCCATTGCTCAAAAAATGCCTGAATTGACTCATACTTCAGATGGAAAGGAGCCTGAGAGTGCATCCTCTGGATGTCTATGACATTCAGTAAGAGAGAAGAAACCACCAGTATATCTTAAAGACTTTGTGACATAAGAAATAATGTCATCAAAAAGCATTAGAACCTATTGAATTATGAATGTTATGAATTGCATGATTAAAAATAAATAAATAAATCATCACTGTAAAATTGTATTGGAAGATTTTGTGTCTTGGGGAAGGATTGCCTCTGAGTTAAGTGGAAGGGAAATGTTGTATGTTAAGGGTGGTATTGGGTTGTCCAGTAGGGGGCGGTGGCGCACTGTGTTTGTGGGCTGTAGCACTGTTAAAAGCAGAGAAGAACGTGCAGTGTGAGTGTGCTTTTGGTGTGTATTGCTGGCTACAGAGATGAGTCCTAATAAAAAGAGACCATCCAGAAGTTTCCATTGAGTTTTCCTTGGTATCTACGATACAACAGAAGCCATCCCCGATGAGTCAAAATGGGTATTAAACACAATAAAACGAGGTTACTCGCTGCAGTACGCTCGCAGGCCGCCATGCTTTCATGCTGTGGTCGAAACTTTGGTGAGGAGCAACGTAGCTCACGTCCTCCGCACCGAAGTGCTAAGTCTAATAGCGAAAGGGGCTGTTGAGACAGTTCCCCCGCCATTACGTGAGTCAGGCTTTTACAGCCGTTACTTCCTCGTCCTGAAAAAGGAGATCTCAGACACCTGAACAAGGCCCTCGTGAGACGGCCATTCAGGATGCTAACGACCAAACAAATCCTCGCGCAAGTTCGCCCAAGGGATTGTTTTTTCTCAGTGGATCTGAAAGATGCTTACTTTCACATCCAAATAGCCCCCCATCACAGGCCATTCTTGAGATTCGCCTTCGAGGGTCAGGCTTATCAATACTCGGTCCTGCAATTCGGGCTGTCCCTGGATCCCTGCACATTCACGAAGTGCATAGATGTAGCTCTTTCCCCCCTGAGACAACGGGGAATGCGCATTTTGAATTACCTCGACGACTGGCTCATTCTAGCTCAGTCGGAGGCCTAATTAATAACCCACAGATCCTGGCTCCTTGGCCACCTAGAATGCCTCGGGCTCAGGATCAATGTTTCCAAGAGCATGCTGCTCCCCAGCCAGCGTATAACCTTCCTGGGGACAGTAATCGACTCTGTCCAAATGAGAGCTTGGCTCAAGTCAGACCGTGCTCTCTCGATTCAGCAGCTAGTGGCTTTGTTCAAAGCAGGCTCTTGCGTTTCAGAGGGCACTGGGCCTGATGGCCTCAGCATCGTCAGTACTCCAACTGGGCCTACTGCATATGCGTCCCCTTCATCGCTGGTTGAAACCCCGAGTCCCGGCTCGTGCGTGGCGACACGGCAACTTACGCATCAAGGTGAGCCACGGCTGTATCAGAGCCCTGGCCCCTTGAAAGGTCACCGGCTGGTACCAGTCTGGTGTGAACATGGGTGTGATCTAAAGGAGAAAAGTGATTTCAGCAGACGCCTCCAACCTAGGTTGGGGAGCTCTGTGCGAGGGCAGGCCTGTCTCTGGCCTCTGATCGAGCTATCGCCTACATATCAACCTGGCGGGTCACCATGTCTTGGTTCGGACAAACAACATGTCAGTGGTGTCCTATATAAATCGCCAAGGCGGTACCAGGTCCTTCAACCTGTACACCATGGCCAAACACCTGCTTTTATGGGCTCACGCCAACCTGCGCTCACTGAGAGCGGCGCATGTGCCAGGCATACTGAACCAGGGTGCAGATATGCTATCACGAGGCAATGTTCCCCCAGAGGAATGGTCTCTCCACCCAAAGACGGTTCAACTGATCTGGAGTGTCTTCGGCAGGGCAGAGGTAGACCTCTTTGCCTAAAAAGACAACTCTCACTGCCCAACATTTTTCTCAAAGGACAGGGATGCGCTAGCCCACAAATGGCCCAGCCTCCCACTTTACGCATTCCCTCCGGTCTCGATGCTCCCTCAGGTCATCGAACGGATCAGGGAGCACAAGTGTGCGGTCCTACTGCATTGTTATTGTTATTATTCTCAGAGATTTTGCTGTATCTGTGTTAATATTCACAGTTTTGCTGTATTATTCTGTATTCTACAATAATCTGTGTTATTATTCTCCAGGTCCTTCAAGCCTGATTTTGTCCTGGTCCGACAGCACGCCTACAGCATGGCTCAGAATGAAGACTTCAGGAACATGATCATCGGATTGCAGTACGCCGGGATCCCGAGCGTCAACTCACTCGAGTCCTATTAGTAATAGGTTAGTACTACAAATTAGTACTACAACTACTGTAGTAATTAAACATTTGCTTAGCTCGCTCTGTTATATTGTAGATCATTAAAGCGTAATGTGCCTCGGAAGTCCGTCTGAAGTCAGATTCGTGAGGATTACTCGACGTATTTAATAAAAATCTCAAAAATGTTTTGCATGTTATTTTAATCAGATTGGGTTTGTCTATAATTGTTAGCTGACTCAAGTTCTACTTTTGTCACCATTTTCACCCACACGGATTCTGTGTTTTGTTGCAGTTCGCTCAGCTGATCAGCATCTACAATAAACTGGGAGCGGATAAATTCCCTCTCGTTGATCAGACGTTCTACTCGAACTACAGGGACATGGTAAGATCAGAAGCACATTGCTTTCATTCCCTTCAGCCCAGAGACCCGTCCACATGCAGGAACACTACTGAATATAACAACAATAAACCCCCCTAAAAATTGCATTTATTTTTAAGTGTCCTTAATTATACATTTAAGTACTGAGAAATATTAATGAACAACACGTACTAGGGTTTGGTTAATGGTGAGTTACATGTAATTACGCATAATTTATTGTCATTACTACATGTAACATATGCAACGGTCCCTGTCAAAAATAAAGTGTAACCGAGTTTTACTTTAAAGTACATTTTTAATCATTATGTTTTAATAATCTTTTGTCGTGCTTTAAAGAAGTGCACTGATTTTGACGTGTTGACTAACATACATAACCACGTGATTATAATTTTAACTGTAGTGTGTAATTTGACACTGCATTTAAAGTTAATAAAATTGCAACTTCGTCATTACAATTGTGTAGTTACGAACATCTTTAAATGCATGCCATACAAGTTTCAATAGAAATAACATTAAAGTATATTTTAGTTTAGCACAAATGCTTGTTAGTACGTTCAGCAGGAACTTTAACCATATTTCACTAGAAGTAATTATGATATAATGATGTACTGAAGTCCGACTTGAGCACTTTGACAGAAATTAATCTAATTGCATTTAATATTATGTAAATTTAAACTACAATTCATTGCAATTAACATGTTAAACATTTGAAAACATTACATTAAGTTCAAACTTTTAAAGTATATTATTTCTGTAATTAAAAGTGTACTTTAAGTGTTTGCTGTCGTAGTAAATGTTTCTTACTTTGGATGACACGTCTGCTAAATGAATAAATGTGAGCATAAATAAGTTATTAAAACATTTTCTCAGGAGAAAGTAGGTTTATATTATATGAGTATCTTTTTAGTACTGCATGAAAATCAAGATTATCTCAAACTAAAGCCAGACTTCACCTGCTTTTGTTTGCATTCAGTGGCGCCTTCATAAACACACTGCGTTTCAATATAAATCATCACTGCAAAATCTTGAACAGATTTCCGCATTGTGAAAGCAAACTATGTTGTTTATGTGGTTTCTGGTGGCATCTTGATATGATATTTCCTGTTGTTGGATTTTTGCTGTTGACTCTCAGTGTAGGTCAGCTGTGCACAAGAATCCACAATGACTCTTCGACCAGTTTGCAAATATCTGTTACAAAATGTCTTAAAATGATATTTTTTCAGTTTTTAACTCTATGCTCATCAGATTCAGAACACAAAAGTGAAAAGCACTTTTCAGGCATTGCCATTAACAACATATAAATTTATCAACATGCTAACATACATTTCCCATAAAACACACACAGATGCTTTTTATACACAGAACTCTTTAATAGTTAATTGCATATTTATCTCCATGGAAACAGTGTTTTGCATGAATTTGTTGACTGTCCTGAGGAGCGAATTGCAATGCCGTAGAAGCTGATGAACATAAAAGCAATCTAAGCATACTGGAAAGCAAAACATCAAACTTGTACACTGACGAATGGACTTGTGCTTTTGGTCTTCAGGACGTCGTTTTAACTGTTCACAGGGATACAAACCAGGAAAATATAATCAATGCATCAATGAATCATAACAGAAAAGACAATCGCTTACATTCAGTAATTTAATGGTAATTCTTTATAATTTGTCATTGTTAATATTAGGGCTGGGTAAAATTTTCAGTTTCTCGATTTTAAAGGAACCAATGTCGATTTTTAAATCCCAGAATCGATCGTCAACACAGTTTTTAGTCGATGAATGAACAGAACTTTGTATCGCTTTGTTACCTTTGATATGAAATAATGTTTCAGATTTTAAATCCTGTAATTTTCAGCAGTAAATTGAGTCAATAAATGTGTGTTTGTGTGTGTTTTAATGTGTGTGACGGATGAACCGATCATCTCTTCATCTTTACTACTAGTTACAGCAGCAAATAAACATCAATGAACATCAGGAGGAATGTTGTTGAAAGATACAGAACAACTTCCTGAAATCAGTCATGTCTCATAATCCATCAGTCAGTGTTTCAACCGCAGAAAGACCTCAATAAAACTGTAGCACTACTCATCTGTCCTGTAGTCAGCTATTAATGATGGGATATTATTCTGAAGAGTTGAAGATGATGACAGAATTTAAATGTTGAACTATCCCTTTAAAAAAGTGTAGTGCTATTTTATCATTTATATCTGCAAAGCAATTCAGTGCGAGAATGCAGTGAACTAAACTAAGCTAACCTAAGCTAAGCTAAACTAAGCTAAGCTAAGCTAAGCTAAGCTAAACTAAACTAAACTAAACTAAACTAAACTGAACTGAACTGAACTGAACTGAACTAAACTAAACTAAACTAACCTAAGATAAGCTAAGCTAAGCTAACCTAAGCTAACCTAAGATAAGCTAAGCTAAGCTAAACTAAGCTAATGCTGCTGCATCACACATGCTTAAATGAACACAGTTTCGCAATCAGCAGGATTTATTGTGAACGACCACAACAACTATTGCAAAACATGAGCGTTGCTTCATAATAGAGAGATATAGACACAGTAGCTTCCTTAACTCCTGCACATTTTTATTTAATGTTTACGCTTTGAAAACATTTTATTACTTGTTAAAAATATCTCATTAAACTACAGCAAGCCAAAATTATGCAGATAAATTGTAACATGCTAAAGATTAATTTGGAAGTGTAAATGTGGAAAAGGCCCATGCTGCATCTTCCTGATTTCTTCAGGCATTAAAGATCAGGTGAAAATGGTATTTTTGCCCATAAACCCTTTTTTATAAAAATAATTCACTGAATTGCTTTTTTTTTGATAGAAAATCAAATGACCTAAAAGAAACAATGTGTCGTCATATGAAAGCATTACAGTAATATGACATGATAATTATCCAATGCAATTATGCAAATTATTCTGGGTGGTTGCAGCAGGTTACAGGCCTTGCTTGTGTTCAGATTTGATCAGCATCAAGCAGCTTCTTTCACACTCAGACTCAGTGGTGCTCTGGGGCTTCAGACGTCAGACGTGTGTGTATGTGTGTGGTTTGGAGACGTCAGGCGCGCGTGTGTGTGTGTGTGTGTGGTTTGCAGACGTCAGGCGTGTGTTTCTGTGTGGTTTTTGGCCGTTCCTGTGTACCAGTTGCAGGAGCTGTCACTGTGTCTGATGCAGGCAAACTCATGATGTGGCTTTGACCATGAGGAAGACCAGTCGTCCAACACACACTCGCTCCTAGAGCTGAGCTGACAGGGCTGGTCAGTGCAGCTGGAGATCTGCAGATCCATTCACAGATTAATGAATTACAATACAATTATAATATACCAGTTATGGTAGTTAACTGTTAGTAAACTGGTAGTAAAACCAGTTATGGTTTTGTTCACTCAGACCTTCATAAATCAAGTGTAACTGTTGTGTTTCTGTTCAGCCTTGTTAGTCACATGTCTTTTGTTTTCCCGCCACTCATCCGTTGCCATATCTACCATCATTAGTTCATTATCATCACCTGTATCTTGTCAATCATTTTCATCTGTGTCACCTGGTTTGTGTTCATCAGTGTCTGTATTTAGTTCCCTCTGTTCAGTCAGTCTTGGTCCGTTCTCGTCTACGTAACGTCACAACCTGTGTGTGTATCCTGCCTTTTTGCATCGCTTGAGTTATATTTGTAAGTAAACACTTTGTATTGGAGCCTTCTGCCTTCCTCGTCTTCTTCTGCCTGCACACACCCTGACAGAAGAAGGGACTAATTTAAAATGAACGTGGAAGACTGGATATCTCAAAACGGTCGCTCGCTGGAAGATTATGTGGAGGTTTACCTCAACCTTTATCAGGACGCAAGCTGGGATGAGGAGGAATCTCTCAAACAACAGTTCTGGAGCGGGATGGACGATCTACTCGCCCAGATGTCACCTCTCTTTTATCGAGTTCATCGACCGCACCTTGTGGGTATGTGGATCCTCCCTCACTGTGGGAGTCGTCGAGAGCCCAGGGTCTCATCCTGCTGTAACCACCTGTCCAGAGCCTCCTGTTTCCATCCCCATCCACAGTCCTGAAGAAGTGGACTTCATTGACTTTGTTTCAGAGCCCTGTTCACCGCTGGTCCCGTCCAGCCCAGAGCCTTCACCGCTGGTCCTGTCCAACCCAGAGCTCGCGCATCACGTCATGCCGGCCGAGCCTGAGCTTCACGTCAATCCTGCCGAGCTCAAATCTTCTGTCCCAGAGTCTGTCTCCAAATTCCCACCCAGCCCGTCTTCGGCATCACCTGGGCTCGTCGGCTCTCCGGCTCCACCCTGGTCTCCTCTCCCACCTGCTTCGCCCCCGTCAGTCGGCCCCCTGAAGTCGTCATCCCTACCTCCACCATGGCTCCTCCCTCCGTCTGCTCCGCCCTGGCCGCCTGTTCCGCCCTGGTCCCTCTCTCCCTCTGCAGTTGGTCCCTCTACAGCGCGAGGACGCGCCTACTGGGAGGGGGGAGTACTGTAACTGTTGTGTTTCTGTTCCAGGGGGGTAATCCAGCATCTGGAAAGCGTACCATCCCCGGGGGCCGCCATTGGCTAACAAGCCATCACCTGCTGTTAGCATTCCATTGACTCCCATTCATTTTGGCGTCACTTTGACAGCGAATAACTTTACATCTGAGGCGTTTAAATACTCTATTTGTCCATTGTTTATTTCTAAAGAAACACGACAATGTATAAAAGGCTCCATTACCTTGTATCTTACGTTATGGCCCCGTAGAAGCAGTTTTTCTAAAAATAGGCTAATGATTGCGTCATAACCACGCGACTCTCTAGAAATTACCGTATAGACAGCAGGAGAAGCTCGCAGTCAATCGGGGGGACGTGGAGGCATAAAGTCCGATAAAGTCTAGGGAGAAGCCCATAGAGAGTCATAAAGTTACTCCTGCTCCTAGCTGATTGACAGCTCCTACTCACGCTCTCCATCTCTTCAAGATTCGGAAGGGAATGATTCAGATTTATCTTGGCACAGCTACTAGAAGACTTACAACTGTCAGACAGGTTGCCCACGTCACATCTACGTCATCAAGCTCAGTGTGAGTCTGCGCAGTACGCTCAGCCATCAGGAAGTGAGTGCTTCTAATTTGCTTCACTTTTCTCCGTTGAAATCTATGTGGTCGCTGTGTCTATTTCTTTTACTGTCTATGTTCTGTTCAGCCTTGTTAGTCACATATCTTTTGTTTTCCCGCCACTCATCCGTTGCCATATCTACTATCATTAGTTCATTATCATCACCTGTATCTTGTCAATCATTTTCATCTGTGTCACCTGGTTTGTGTTCATCAGTGTCTGTATTTAGTTCCCTCTGTTCAGTCAGTCTTGGTCCGTTCTCGTCTACGTAACGTCACAACCTGTGTGTGTATCCTGCCTTTTTGCATCGCTTGAGTTATATTTGTAAGTAAACACTTTGTATTGGAGCCTTCTTCCTTCCTCGTCTTCTTCTGCCTGCACACACCCTGACATCAAGTCTATGTCAGGGTACTTTTGGACATTGAAATTAATTAGTGAACGAGTTAGTATTCTAGAATTGTTTAACTGCTCACTTAAAAATGTTGGGTTAAAAATAACCCAACGAGTAACCCAACTATGGGGTGGTATAGCACCTTCCCAACTGTGGGCTATTTTAACCCAAAGCATTGGGTTATTACTGGAAATTTCCCAACGATTTGAAAAAATTACCCAACATTTTTGGAAAATAACCCAACACAATGGCCCAATATGTGTAACAAAAACGGTTAGGTTTAAAATTATCCCAACGTTTTTTACTGTGTATGATACAAAACATAAAACACATGTGAAAATTGTTTTAGATTGAAGGTTTCATTTCATCTTTACAGAGTTGTCGTAATGTTTGGATCATTGTCAGCTGGGTTTAAATAAATGTAGGGATACCGATACCAGCCGATACCGATATACTGATAAATCTAAATCCAAGTTTTTATATAATTTTTGAGAGCCTGATTACAAAAACAAAAGTCTGACCCTTAAAATCCATGTCCAAAACAAACAATTATAATGATGTTTTCATTATAATTTTATGTAGCCTTTATGACAGACTTGTGTTGCACTTTACTGTATTTTCCTTTTTTGAAGTGATTTGAATCATATTTCATGCAACTCAAAACCATCATGGTGAACAGTGCGCATCTGAAGTGTTTCAGCTGAAGGAAATAATACATTATTTAATATATCGGACAATTTTTTTTATTGGGCCGATAACAATAACATAAAAAATGAACATATGGTGGCCGATATTTCGTGCATCTCTAAATAAATGTGTTCCTACCTTGCAGTCACAGCCCTTCTGATATCTGTATTTGATGTTGTTTTTCTGCATTAAGGAGAGACTGTGCCAGCTCATATTGAGGTCGCACATTGTAATGAAGAGTCTGTCATACATGCCCACATATCCTAAGAGACAGAAAACATATTGTATATTTCATTTTTGTTTAATATTCCCTGAGGTCCACTCATAATGTTAGTCAGTGTGTCCTAATCCCTGTTAAATTAGTGAAGAGTCCCCCTAAAAAACTCTTTAATGTGGATCTCTCTGAACTAGATTTAGTTTCGCAGCGTCATATAGCTGGAGCGGCCTGACATTTTGATATAAAAAAAGTCATAAAACACATTAAAACAAACCAGGGAAAATGTCATACAGCAGACGGCAAGCCACATACAGCGGAGTCTTGGGTCATCGAGCAGTAAATAAATGCTCTACTTGAGCTAGTGATTGATTTCCATCCATCCATCCATCTTCTTCCGCTTATCCGGGGCCGGGTCGCGGGGGCAGCAGTCTAAGCAGGGATGCCCAGACTTCCCTCTCCCTAGACACTTCCTCCAGCTCTTCCGGGGGGACCCCGAGGCGTTCCCAGGCCAGCCGGGAGACATAGTCCCTCCAGCGTGTCCTAGGTCTTCCCCGGGGTCTCTTCCCGGTGGGACATGCCCGGAACACCTTCCCGGGAAGGCGTCCAGGAGGCATCCGGAAAAGATGCCCGAGCCACCTCAGCTGGCCCCTCTCGATGTGGAGGAGCAGCGGCTCTACTCTGAGCTCCTCCCGAGTGACTGAGCTTCTCACCCTATCTCTAAGGGATCGCCCAGCCACCCTGCGGAGAAAGCTCATTTCGGCCGCCTGTATCCGGGATCTTGTCCTTTCGGTCATAACCCACAGCTCATGACCATAGGTGAGAGTAGGAACGTAGATTGACCGGTAAATCGAGAGCTTCGCCTTACGGCTCAGCTCCTTCTTCACCACGACAGACCGGTACAGCGACCGCATTACTGCAGAAGCTGCACCGATCCGTCTGTCAATCTCCCGTTCCATCCTTCCCTCACTCGTGAACAAGACCCCAAGATACTTGAACTCCTCCACTTGAGGCAGGAACTCTCCACCAACCTGAAGCGGGCAAACCACCCTTTTCCGACTGAGAACCATGGCCTCGGATTTGGAGGTGCTGATTCTCATCCCAGCCGCTTCACACTCGGCTGCAAACCGTCCCAGTGCATGCTGAAGGTCCTGGTCTGATGGGGCCAACACGACAACATCATCCGCAAAGAGCAGAGATGAAATTGTGTGGTCCCCAAACCTGACCCCCTCCGGCCCCTGGGTGCGCCTAGAAATTCTGTCCATAAAAGTTATGAACAGAACCGGCGACAAAGGGCAGCCCTGCCGGAGTCCAACATGCACCGGGAACAAGTCTGACTTATTGCCGGCAATGCGAACCAAGCTCCTGCTCCGGTCGTACAGGGACCGGGTAGCCCTTAGCAAAGGGCCCCGAACCCCATACTCCCAGAGCACCCTCCACAAGATGCCGCGAGGGACACAGTCGAATGCCTTCTCCAAATCCACAAAGCACATGTGGATTGGTTGGGCAAACTCCCATGAACCCTCCAGCACCCTGTAGAGGGTATAGAGCTGGTCCAGTGTTCCACGACCAGGACGAAAACCACACTGTTCCTCCTGAATCCGAGGTTCTACTATCGGCCGGATTCTCCTCTCCAGTACCCTGGAATAGACTTTCCCGGGGAGGCTGAGAAGTGTGATCCCCCTATAGTTGGAGCACACCCTCCGGTCCCCCTTCTTAAAAAGAGGGACCACCACCCCGGTCTGCCAGTCCAAAGGCACTGTCCCCGACCGCCACGCGATGCTGCAGAGGCGTGTCAGCCAAGACAGCCCCACAACATCCAGAGACTTGAGGTACTCAGGGCGGATCTCATCCACCCCCGGTGCCTTGCCACCGAGGAGTTTCTTGACTACCTCGGTGACTTCAGCTTGGGTGATGGACGAGTCCGCCTCCAAGTCCTCAGCCTCTGCTTCCTCAATGGAAGACGTGACGGCGGGATTGAGGAGATCCTCGAAGTATTCCTTCCACCGTCCGGTGATATCCCCAGTCGAGGTCAACAGCTGCCCACCTCCACTGTAAACAGCATTGGTAGGGCACTGCTTCCCCCTCCTGAGGCGCCGGACGGTTTGCCAGAATCTCTTCGAGGCCGACCGATAGTCCTTCTCCATGGCCTCACCGAACTCCTCCCAGGCCAGAGTTTTTGCCTCCCCAACCACCCGGGCTGCAGTCCGCTTGGCCCGTCGGTACCCATCAGCTGCCTCAGGAGTCCCACAAGCCAGCCAGGACCGATAGGACTCCTTCTTCAGCTTGACGGCATCCCTTACTTCCGGTGTCCACCACCGGGTTCGGGGATTGCCGCCTCGACAGGCACCGGAGACCTTACGGCCACAGCTCCGAGTGGCCGCGTTGGCAATGGAGGTGGAGAACATGGTCCACTCGGACTCAATATCTCCAGACTCCCTCGGGATCTGGTCGAAGCTCTGTCGGAGGTGGGAGTTGAAGATCTCTCTGACAGGGGATTCGGCCAAACGTTCCCAACAGACCCTCACAGTACGTTTGGGTCTGCCGAGTCTGTCCAGCTTCTTCCCCCGCCATCGGATCCAACTCACCACCAGGTGGTGATCAGTTGACAGCTCCGCCCCTCTCTTCACCCGAGTGTCCAAGACATACGGCCGGAGGTCAGATGAAAGTCGATCATTGACTTCCGGCCTAGGGTGTCCTGGTGCCATGTGCACTGATGGACACCCTTATGCTTGAACATGGTGTTTGTTATGGACAAGCTGTAACTAGCACAGAAGTCCAATAACAGAACACCACTCGGGTTCAGATCAGGGGGGCCGTTCCTCCCAATCACGCCCCTCCAGGTGTCACTGTCGCTGCCCACGTGGGCGTTGAAGTCCCCCAGTAGAACGACGGAGTCCCCAGTCGGAGCACTTTCCAGCACCCCTCCCAGAGACTCCAAGAAGGCCGGGTACTCTGCACTGCCGTTTGGCCCGTAGGCACAAACAACAGTGAGAGACCTATCCCCGACCCGAAGGCGCAGGGAAGCGACCCTCTCGTTCACCGGGGTGAACTCCAACACATGGCGGCTGAGCTGGGGGGCTATAAGCAAACCCACACCAGCCCGCCGCCTCTCACCATGGGCAACTCCAGAGTGGTGAAGAGTCCATCCTCTCTCGAGGAGTGTGGTTCCAGAGCCCAAGCTGTGCGTAGAGGTGATCCCAACTATCTCTAGTCGGAATCTCTGAACCTCACGCACAATCTCAGGCTCCTTCCCCGCCAGAGAGGTGACGTTCCATGTCCCTAGAGCTAGATTCCGCGTCCAGGGATCGGGTTGTCTAGGCCCCCGCCTTCGACTGCCGCCCGATCCACTTTGCACCGGCCCCTTACGGTCCCTCCTGCAGGTGGTGGGTCCACGGGAGGGTGGCCCCACGTCGCTCCTTCGGGCTGAGCCCGGCCGGACCCCATGGGGGGAGGCCTGACCACCAGGCGCTCGTATACGAGCCCCAACCCCGGGCCTGGCTCCAGGGTGGGGCCCCGGCTGCGCCATACCGGGCGACGTCACGGTCCTCAATTTTGTTGGCATCATAAGAGTTTTTTGAACCGCTCTTAGTCTGACCCGTCACCTAGGACCTGTTTGCCTTGGGAGACCCTACCAGGGGCATATAGCCCCAGACAACATAGCTCCTAGGGTCGTTCGGGTACTCAAACCCCTCCACCACGATAAGGTGGCAGTTCAAGGAGGGGGTGATTGATTTCAATTATTAAAAAATTTATTACATTATAAAAGCATTTTAGAGTAAATCAGAAGTAAAAGTGTGTGCTCTAAATGCTCAAGCACACTAGTCTAACCTAATAGACTACATCACGTAGTGTATGTGTACGCTCTAGGTGTGTTTCTGTAAAGTGATGGACATACTCGATTATGTCATATCGCACATAACTGTCACTATCTAAACTTAAATGGTTGTAATTCAAGAATGCTTTTGGAATGTAGACCATTTGGTCTTGTTTTAAAAAGGCCCTCAGCAGATTATTGCTGATGTGAAAGTTATGGAAGTTTAATGTAAATCAAATGTACTGTACTAAAAAAAAATTATGTTGGTGGTATTTTTTACTATAAAATTACTATAAAATCAAAACCACATATCTAACAAAGTTGTGTTCCAAATTTGAAGTTAATATCACAAAAATGTAAGTTCCTATGAGATTTTGTTTAAACATTGTACCAAAATTCCATAATTTGTCATTTTTTTTTATGCATTCTCCTGTAACAAATTAAAAAAATTTGTCCAAATATAGCTTCTATCACAAAATAGTCACCAAATATGGAACCTTGAGACTCAGACCTTTCCGACGATATGTGTTGTGTCAAGATTAGAAAAGATTAGATAATAAAGTAGTAAAAATACATTTTGTAATATGAAACCTGACTCCGCCCACTAGGGGAGGAGCCTGCTAAAAGAATTTAAAGTACCATTTCCATGGTAAGGCAACGTCCAATTTCAAAATAGTTTTCACAGGATGAATTTCTGAGTTTGTAAGCTTTCGAATGTTGCCTAATGTTGCTGTTCAATATAACATACATGCATGACCCGTAGCAGATCTATACAGGTGGAGCTGGGGAAGGTGGAGGGTTTCTGAAAGATGTTACAGTAAACACTGACCAAGCATTTGAAGGTTGAGCATCGAGCTCATTGGCTACTGATACAGCAGGAACCAATCAGCTGAGCCCTATAGATAACGATGTGATTGCAAGCAGATTGAGTTAAGGGCCGATCAGACAGAACTTTGTATTTACCTGAAAGCAGATGCTGGCCGTTTCCAAGTATGGCCCCACACATTCTCTCAAATGTATAGGCATGCTTGATTTGCTTTATTCTTTCAGAAGAACCTTTGAACACCTGCAAAACCATGATTTTGTAAAACCATTGTTTGTTTAGTATACTGTAGCAGTGTATTGGATTTTTTGCAGATCCACTATTTAAAAATATTTTTTTTTTAAAGTAAAAAAAACAAAAAAGAGTCTCTAGCGACGGACGCTACAGAAACACGCTTCGTGAAGCTTCGAATCCTTTGTTTTGAACCAGTGATTCGGAGCGTGTATCAAACCGCTAAAGTCACGTGATTCAGCAAAAAAGCTTGGCAATTGTTGTATTACAAATTGATTAAATGTTTAATTTAGGTTTCCACTGCAATAGTATATAAACTGATCAAGTTTAGTAGACTGATTTCAGATGATTATTGAGTCTCCAGCAAGAGTCTCCTTTCCTGCCAGTCCTGTTTTCTCTATTGTGTTTTAAATGAGTCGGATCACTGAGATTCTCACCTTTCAGAGCCTAAATGGCTTTCGGAGCCCCTGGCCTAGATGTCGAATTGTTAGGTTGATTGGATTAGCTGTAGGGGAGACTTTCACCTTTTGTTTTTAATGGCTCTGGGATGGCTCTTGGAACCGGAGTTCCTGGCCAGTATCAGCATTTTAATAAGTTATGCTGATTCAATTGGACTGGTAGCGCTCTCAGAGTAGGGTGTGTTCCTACTTCATTTGCATGCTTTGTTCAGAGACTCCGCCTCTATGTAATCCCTCCCTCTTGGAATGTATATAACTACAATGCATACTGTATTAGATTTAGAATGTTGGACGAACTGCAGCCACGCTCAATAAAGAATAACTTCTGTTTGAACGCGATCCCAACGTCTCCTGGTCTTGCTTCGATGAAGGAATAAAAGTTTACAACACAATGATTTCGAAGCTTCACGAACCGTGTTTCCAAAGCATATGTCACACGTTCATGTATAGGCCTATGTGTTGACAAGAACCCCAAAAAGACTGTAACTCTCCGTTGTAATTGTAAATCATGGACTATTCTGGGGTGTGTTTCCCGTACAACGCTGTAACTCGCTGCCTATAGTACGATGCATCGTTGAAGAAATCAACTAGATAGTCACGACTGTTTCCCAAATATATCAATATATTGTCGCAAATTGGTCATTCAACCACGTTGGATGATGACGTCACGCAGTTAGGAGTAATAATACTTTTAATGAATCTGTTTGAGATCAAATTAATGCGAGATGTTTTACTATAAATCATGAACATCTGAGGAATATTTCAAATTTTTCTCAGTTATTTTGTTTTATTACCAGATTCAATCATAGGCTCGTTCACACATGCGCACTCTTCAACAACGACGCTTTAAATCTCTTGACAAACTAAAAGACGTAAATGACATTTGTATGTGTTCTAAATAAAATATATAGATTGTCCTGAATAGGGAGTCCACATGTTATGCAAACAAGAAACTCTGTCGTTCCAAACACACAACTTTGCGATGCTATTTGCGAATGTTCATTAGAACGATGGTTTCGAGAAACACTGACTCGTTGAACTGCAGATAACGATGGAACTTGCGACTGTAGTTGGCTAACGATGCTTTCGGGAAACACACTCCTGATTTGGATGTCAGGCCAATCTGTCCCAGGAAAAGCATGCGGAAATCAGATCATTTTAATCAGATTATTTGTCCGATCAAAAAATCAGATCATTATAATTCCCAGCAGAACATTTATATGATCATCAATACTTTAGCTCACCTTTTTCACTTTGATGTTATATTGAACTTCTTCCATTCCACCTTCATTTCTCTCTCTGGGTATGTTCTTCTTCCCAGTTACCTCAGCTCGCATTACTAATGGGAAAATAATCAGTTGTTATATAGCGTATGATTCTGAGCGCATTAGTCAAGTCAAGTCACCTTCATTTATATAGCGCTTTTAACAATATAGATTGTTGCAAAGCAGCTTTACAGTGATAATAGGAAATTACAGTAACAGAGATTGTTTTGGCTTTACAGCAGCTCTAGAATAAAGTTATTGTCCAGCTAAAGTTAGTTTTGTACCATTACAAGTAGTTCACTTCCATTGCAAAGATCATTAGTTATTAACTTAGGGGGCCGCTTACACGTCACTGTTTTAACTGAAAACAGAAAACTTTTAATGCGTTCTGGCCATTCATTTGCACGAAAACAGTGTTTGGTGGCACGAGAATGGAAACTTTAAATAGGTTCCAAGGTGCAAGTTTTTAAAAAAAATTCTAAAACGTTATCATCTCCGTGTAAACTTCAAAAACGTGAATCTGTGAAAACGCAGACTGCGTGCACATGCGTATTACGTGTTTAGTCTATTATGTTAAAATAATCATTTCAGGCAGTGTCAAATAACAGTTCAGAATGTAGTTGTGTTATAGAAGGGAATCACCTGTGTCTTACAGAATTGATTCTCTTATTGATTCTTAAATGTCCTTTAATACCTTAAAAAATCAGTTACTAAATATAGTCCAGCTAGATGTACCTAAAACATACTGTAGCTGAAAAGGTTACGGTGGGAATCCGATACTTAAGGTCGGGAATCACCTGTGTCTTACAGAATTGATTCTCTTATTGATTCTTAAATGTCCTTTAATACCTTAAAAAATCAATTACTAAATATAGTCCAGCTAGATGTACCTAAAACATACTGTAGCTGAAAAGGTTACGGTGGGAATCCGATACTTAAGGTCAGGAATCGAATACTTTATATAAAAATACAATTTTGATTCTATTTACTGTATTGGCTCAGTGAAAGCCACAGGTATCTGCATGTCTGTACAAACTCATGCCAGTCATTCCATGCCTGATTATCCCAGAACAAGGACTGGAATGCCAAAGCAACTCTGACGCACGGAAACTGGGATCCAAAACTATTCTCAGTTAGTTAGATCCAAAACTATTCTCAGTTAGTTAGAGATCCAAAACTTATCTCAGTTAGTTAGAGATCCAAAACTACTCTCAGTTAGTTAGATCCAAAACTACTGTCAGTTAGTTAGAGATCCAAAACTACTCTCAGTTAGTTAGAGATCCAAAACTATTCTCAGTTATTTAGATCCAAAACTATTCTCAGTTAGTTAGAGATCCAAAACTTCTCTCAGTTAGTTAGAGATCCAAAACTATTCTCAGTTAGTTAGATCCAAAACTATTCTCAGTTAGTTAGATCCAAAACTATTCTCAGTTAGTTAGATCCAAAACTACCTCAGTTAGTTAGAGATCCAAAACTACTCTCAGTTAGTTAGAGATCCAAAACTTCTCTCAGTTAGTTAGATCCAAACTACTCTCTGTTAGTTAGAGATCCAAAACTATTCTCTGTTAGTTAGAGATCCAAAACTATTCTCAGTTAGTTAGAGATCCAAAACTACTCTCAGTTAGTTAGAGATCCAAAACTATTCTCAGTTAGTTAGATCCAAAACTATTCTCAGTTAGTTAGATCCAAAACTACTCTCAGTTAGTTAGAGATCCAAAACTATTCTCAGTTAGTTAGAGATCCAAAACTACTCTCAGTTAGTTAGAGATCCAAAACTACTCTGTTAGTTAGAGATCCAAAACTATTCTCAGTTAGTTAGATCCAAAACTATTCTCAGTTAGTTAGAGATCCCAAACTATTCTCTGTTAGTTAGAGATCCAAAACTATTCTCAGTTAGTTAGAGATCCAAAACTATTCTCTGTTAGTTAGAGATCCAAAACTACTCTCAGTTAGTTAGAGATCCAAAACTTTTCTCAGTTAGTTAGATCCAAACTACTCTCTGTTAGTTAGAGATCCAAAACTATTCTCTGTTAGTTAGATCCAAAACTACTCTCAGTTAGTTAGAGATCCAAAACAATTCTCAGTTAGTTAGAGATCCAAAACTACTCTCAGTTAGTTAGAGATCCAAAACTATTCTCAATTAGTTAGATCCGATACTTAAGGTCGGGAATCACCTGTGTCTTACAGAATTGATTCTCTTATTGATTCTTAAATGTCCTTTAATACCTTAAAAAATCAATTACTAAATATAGTACAGCTAGATGTACCTAAAACATACTGTAGCTGAAAAGGTTACGGTGGGAATCCGATACTTAAGGTCAGGAATCTCTCAGTTAGTTAGATCCAAAACTACTGTCAGTTAGTTAGAGATCCAAAACTACTCTCAGTTAGTTAGAGATCCAAAACTATTCTCAGTTATTTAGATCCAAAACTATTCTCAGTTAGTTAGAGATCCAAAACTTCTCTCAGTTAGTTAGAGATCCAAAACTATTCTCAGTTAGTTAGATCCAAAACTATTCTCAGTTAGTTAGATCCAAAACTATTCTCAGTTAGTTAGATCCAAAACTACCTCAGTTAGTTAGAGATCCAAAACTACTCTCAGTTAGTTAGAGATCCAAAACTACTCTCAGTTAGTTAGAGATCCAAAACTTCTCTCAGTTAGTTAGATCCAAACTACTCTCTGTTAGTTAGAGATCCAAAACTATTCTCTGTTAGTTAGAGATCCAAAACTATTCTCAGTTAGTTAGAGATCCAAAACTACTCTCAGTTAGTTAGAGATCCAAAACTATTCTCAGTTAGTTAGATCCAAAACTATTCTCAGTTAGTTAGATCCAAAACTACTCTCAGTTAGTTAGAGATCCAAAACTATTCTCAGTTAGTTAGAGATCCAAAACTACTCTCAGTTAGTTAGAGATCCAAAACTACTCTGTTAGTTAGAGATCCAAAACTATTCTCAGTTAGTTAGATCCAAAACTATTCTCAGTTAGTTAGAGATCCCAAACTATTCTCTGTTAGTTAGAGATCCAAAACTATTCTCAGTTAGTTAGAGATCCAAAACTATTCTCTGTTAGTTAGAGATCCAAAACTACTCTCAGTTAGTTAGAGATCCAAAACTTTTCTCAGTTAGTTAGATCCAAACTACTCTCTGTTAGTTAGAGATCCAAAACTATTCTATGTTAGTTAGAGATCCAAAACTACTCTCAGTTAGTTAGAGATCCAAAACTACTCTCAGTTAGTTAGAGATCCAAAACTATTCTCAGTTAGTTAGATCCAAAACTACTCTCTGTTAGTTAGAGATCCAAAACTATTCTCAGTTAATTAGATCCAAAACTATTCTCAGTTAGTTAGAGATCCAAAACTACTCTCAGTTAGTTAGAGATCCAAAACTATTCTCAGTTAGTTAGATCCAAAACTACTCTCAGTTAGTAAGAGATCCAAAACTATTCTCAGTTAGTTAGATCCCAAACTATTCTTTGTTAGTTAGAGATCCAAAACTATTCTCAGTTAGTTAGAGATCCAAAACTATTCTCAGTTAGTTAGATCCAAAATTACTCTCTGTAAGTTAGAGATCCAAAACTATTCTCAGTTAGTTAGATCCAAAACTACTCTCTGTTAGTTAGAGATCCAAAACTATTCTCAGTTAGTTAGATCCAAAACTAATCTCAGTTATTTAGATCCAAAACTACTATTAGTTAGTTAGAGATCCAAAACTATTCTCAGTTAGTTAGATCCAAAACTATTCTCAGTTAGTTAGAGATCCAAAACTACTCTCAGTTAATTAGAGATCCAAAACTATTCTCAGTTAGTTAGATCCAAAACTACTCTGTCAGTTAGATCCAAAACTACTCTCAGTTAGTTAGAGATCCAAAACTATTCTCAGTTAGTTAGATCCAAAACTATTCTCTGTTAGTTAGAGATCCAAAACTATTCTCAGTTAGTTAGAGATCCAAAACTATTCTCAGTTAGTTAGATCCAAAACTACTCTCTGTTAGTTAGAGATCCAAAACTATTCTCAGTTAGTTATAGATCCAAAACTATTCTCAGTTAGTTAGATCCAAAACTACTCTCAGTTAGTTAGATCCAAAACTACTCTCAGCTAGTTAGATCCAAAACTACTCTCAGCTAGTTAGAGATCCAAAACTATTCTCAGTTAGTTAGATCCAAAACTACTCTCAGTTAGTTAGAGATCCAAAACTATTCTCAATTAGTTAGATCCAAAACTACTCTCTGTTAGTTAGAGATCCAAAACTATTCTCAGTTAGTTAGAGATCCAAAACTACTCTGTTAGTTAGAGATCCAAAACTATTCTCAGTTAGTTAGATCCAAAATTACTCTCAGTTAGTTAGAGATCCAAAACAATTCTCAGTTAGTTAGATCCAAAATTACTCTCAGTTAGTTAGATCCAAAACTATTCTCAGTTAGTTAGATCCAAAACTATTCTCATTTAGCTAGATCCAAAACTACTCTCAGTTGGAGATCCCAAAACTATTCTCAGTTAGTTAGATCCAAAACTACTCTGTTAGTTAGAGATCCAAAACTACTCTCAGTTAGTTAGAGATCCAAAACTACTCTCAGTTAGTTAGATCCAAAACTACTCTCAGTTAGTTAGATCCAAAACTACTCTGTCAGTTAGATCCAAAACTACTCTCAGTTAGTTAGAGATCCAAAACTATTCTCAGTTAGTTAGATCCAAAACTACTCTGTCAGTTAGATCCAAAAACTACTCTCAGTTAGTAAGAGATCCAAAACTACTCTCAGTTAGTAAGAGATCCAAAACTATTCTCAGTTAGTTAGATCCAAAACTATTCTCTGTTAGTTAGAGATCCAAAACTATTCTCAGTTAGTTAGAGATCCAAAACTATTCTCAGTTAGTTAGATCCAAAACTACTCTCTGTTAGTTAGAGATCCAAAACTATTCTCAGTTAGTTAGATCCAAAACTACTCTGTCAGTTAGATCCAAAAACTAATCTCAGTTAGTAATAGATCCAAAACTACTCTCAGTTAGTAAGAGATCCAAAACTATTCTCAGTTAGTTAGATCCAAAACTATTCTCAGTTAGTTCGAGATCCAAAACTATTCTCAGTTAGTTAGAGATCCAAAACTATTCTCAGTTAGTTAGATCCAAAACTACTCTCTGTTAGTTAGAGATCCAAAACTATTCTCAGTTAGTTAGATCCAAAACTATTCTCAGTTAGTTAGATCCAAAACTACTCTCTGTTAGTTAGAGATCCAAAACTATTCTCAGTTAGTTAGATCCAAAACTACTCTCAGTTAGTTAGATCCAAAACTACTCTCAGTTAGTTAGAGATCCAAAACTATTCTCAGTTAGTTTGATCCAAAACTATTCTCAGTTAGTTAGAGATCCAAAACTACTCTCAGTTAGTTAGAGATCCAAAACTATTCTCAGTTAGTTAGATCCAAAACTACTCTGTCAGTTAGATCCAAAACTACTCTCAGTTAGTTAGAGATCCAAAACTATTCTCAGTTAGTTAGATCCAAAACTATTCTCTGTTAGTTAGAGATCCAAAACTACTCTCTGTTAGTTAGAGATCCAAAACTACTCTCTGTTAGTTAGAGATCCCAAACTATTCTCAGTTAGTTAGAGATCCAAAACTACTCTGTTAGTAAGAGATCCAAAACTATTCTCAGTTAGTTAGATCCAAAACTACTCTCAGTTAGTTAGAGATCCAAAACAATTCTCAGTTAGTTAGAGATCCAAAACTACTCTGTTAGTTAGAGATCCAAAACTATTCTCAGTTAGTTAGATCCAAAACTACTCTCAGTTAGTTAGAGATCCAAAACAATTCTCAGTTAGTTAGATCCAAAATTACTCTCAGTTAGTTAGATCCAAAACTATTCTCATTTAGCTAGATCCAAAACTACTCTCAGTTGGAGATCCAAAACTATTCTCTGTTAGTTAGAGATCCAAAACTACTCTGTTAGTTAGAGATCCAAAACTACTCTCAGTTAGTTAGAGATCCAAAACTACTCTCAGTTAGTTAGATCCAAAACTACTCTCTGTTAGTTAGATCCAAAACTATTCTGTTAGTTAGATCCAAAACTACTCTCAGTTAGTTAGAGATCCAAAACTATTCTCAGTTAGTTAGATCCAAAACTACTCTCAGTTAGTAAGAGATCCAAAACTATTCTCAGTTAGTTAGATCCAAAACTATTCTCTGTTAGTTAGAGATCCAAAACTATTCTCAGTTAGTTAGAGATCCAAAACTATTCTCAGTTAGTTAGATCCAAAACTACTCTCTGTTAGTTAGAGATCCAAAACTATTCTCAATTAGTTAGATCCAAAACAATTCTCAGTTAGTTAGATCCAAAACTACTCTCTGTTAGTTAGAGATCCAAAACTATTCTCAGTTAGTTAGATCCAAAACTACTCTCAGTTAGTTAGATCCAAAACTACTCTCAGTTAGTTAGAGATCCAAAACTATTCTCAGTTAGTTAGATCCAAAACTATTCTCAGTTAGTTAGAGATCCAAAACTACTCTCAGTTAGTTAGAGATCCAAAACTATTCTCAGTTAGTTAGATCCAAAACTACTCTGTCAGTTAGATCCAAAACTACTCTCAGTTAGTTAGAGATCCAAAACTATTCTCAGTTAGTTAGATCCAAAACTATTCTCTGTTAGTTAGAGATCCAAAACTACTCTCTGTTAGTTAGAGATCCAAAACTACTCTCTGTTAGTTAGAGTTCCAAAACTATTCTCAGTTAGTTAGATCCAAAACTACTCTCAGTTAGTTAGATCCAAAACTACTCTCAGTTAGTTAGAGATCCAAAACTATTCTCAGTTAGTTAGATCCAAAACTACTCTCAGTTAGTTAGAGATCCAAAACTATTCTCAATTAGTTAGATCCAAAACTACTCTCTGTTAGTTAGAGATCCAAAACTATTCTCAGTTAGTTAGAGATCCAAAACTACTCTGTTAGTTAGAGATCCAAAACTATTCTCAGTTAGTTAGATCCAAAACTACTCTCAGTTAGTTAGAGATCCAAAACAATTCTCAGTTAGTTAGATCCAAAATTACTCTCAGTTAGTTAGATCCAAAACTATTCTCAGTTAGTTAGATCCAAAACTATTCTCATTTAGCTAGATCCAAAACTACTCTCAGTTGGAGATCCAAAACTATTCTCAGTTAGTTAGATCCAAAACTACTCTCAGTTAGTTAGATCCAAAACTACTCTCAGTTAGTTAGAGATCCAAAACTATTCTCAATTAGTTAGATCCAAAACTACTCTCTGTTAGTTAGAGATCCAAAACTATTCTCAGTTAGTTAGAGATCCAAAACTACTCTGTTAGTTAGAGATCCAAAACTATTCTCAGTTAGTTAGATCCAAAACTACTCTCAGTTAGTTAGAGATCCAAAACAATTCTCAGTTAGTTAGATCCAAAATTACTCTCAGTTAGTTAGAGATCCAAAACTATTCTCAGTTAGTTAGATCCAAAACTATTCTCAGTTAGTTAGATCCAAAACTACTCTCAGTTGGAGATCCAAAACTATTCTCAGTTAGTTAGATCCAAAACTACTCTGTTAGTTAGAGATCCAAAACTACTCTCAGTTAGTTAGAGATCCAAAACTACTCTCAGTTAGTTAGATCCAAAACTACTCTCAGTTAGTTAGATCCAAAACTATTCTGTTAGTTAGAGATCCCAAACTACTCTCAGTAAGTTAGATCCAAAACTACTCTCAGTTAGTTAGATCCAAAACTATTCTCAGTTAGTTAGATCCAAAACTACTCTCAGTTAGTTAGAGATCCAAAACTATTCTCAGTTAGTTAGAGATCCAAAACTACTCTCAGATAGTTAGAGATCCAAAACTACTCTCAGTTAGTTAGAGATCCAAAACTATTCTCAGTTAGTTAGATCCAAAATTACTCTCAGTTAGTTAGATCCCAAACTATTCTCAGTTAGTTAGATCCAAAACTATTCTCATTTAGCTAGATCCAAAACTACTCTCAGTTGGAGATCCAAAACTATTCTCAGTTAGTTAGATCCAAAACTACTCTGTTAGTTAGAGATCCAAAACTACTCTCAGTTAGTTAGAGATCCAAAACTACTCTCAGTTAGTTAGATCCAAAACTATTCTGTTAGTTAGATCCAAAACTACTCTCAGTTAGTTAGAGATCCAAAACTATTCTCAGTTAGTTAGATCCAAAACTATTCTCAGTTAGTTAGAGATCCAAAACTACTCTCAGTTAGTTAGAGATCCAAAACTACTCTCAGTTAGTTAGAGATCCAAAACTATTCTCAGTTAGTTAGATCCAAAACTACTCTCAGTTAGTTAGATCCAAAACTATTCTCAGTTAGTTAGATCCAAAACTTTTCTCATTTAGCTAGATCCAAAACTACTCTCAGTTAGTTAGATCCAAAACTATTCTCATTTAGCTAGATCCAAAACTACTCTCAGTAAGTTAGATCCAAAACTATTCTCAGTTAGTTAGATCCAAAACTACTCTCAGTTAGTTAGAGATCCAAAACTATTCTCAGTTAGTTAGATCCAAAACTACTCTCAGTTAGTTAGAGATCCAAAACTATTCTCAGTTAGTTAGATCCAAAACTATTCTCAGTTAGTTAGATCCAAAACTATTCTCAGTTAGTTAGAGATCCAAAACTACTCTCAGTTAGTTAGAGATCCAAAACTACTCTCAGTTAGTTAGAGATCCAAAACTATTCTCAGTTAGTTAGATCCAAAACTATTCTCAGTTAGTTAGATCCAAAACTATTCTCATTTAGCTAGATCCAAAACTACTCTCAGTTAGTTAGATCCAAAACTATTCTCATTTAGCTAGATCCAAGACTACTCTCAGTAAGTTAGATCCAAAACTATTCTCAGTTAGTTAGATCCAAAACTACTCTCAGTTAGTTAGAGATCCAAAACTATTCTCAGTTAGTTAGATCCAAAACTACTCTCAGTTAGTTAGAGATCCAAAACTATTCTCAGTTAGTTAGATCCAAAACTATTCTCAGTTAGTTAGATCCAAAACTACTCTCAGGTAGTTAGATCCAAAACTATTCTCAGTTAGTTAGTTCCAAAACTACTCTCAGTTAGTTAGATCCAAAACTACTCTCAGTTAGTTAGAGATCCAAAACTATTCTCAGTTAGTTAGATCCAAAACTACTCTCAGTTAGTTAGAGATCCAAAACTATTCTCAGTTAGTTAGATCCAAAACTATTCTCAGTTAGCTAGATCCAAAACTACTCTCAGTTAGTTAGATCCAACACTAATCTCAGTTAGTTAGATCCAAAACTACTCTCAGTTAGTTAGATCCAAAACTACTCTCAGTTAGTTAGAGATCCCAAACTACTCTCAGTAAGTTAGATCCAAAACTACTCTCAGTTAGTTAGATCCAAAACTATTCTCAGTTAGTTAGATCCAAAACTACTCTCAGTTAGTTAGATCCAAAACTATTCTCATTTAGCTAGATCCAAAACTACTCTCAGTAAGTTAGATCCAAAACTATTCTCAGTTAGTTAGATCCAAAACTACTCTCAGTTAGTTAGAGATCCAAAACTATTCTCAGTTAGTTAGATCCAAAACTACTCTCAGTTAGTTAGAGATCCAAAACTATTCTCAGTTAGTTAGATCCAAAACTATTCTCAGTTAGTTAGATCCAAAACTATTCTCAGTTAGTTAGAGATCCAAAACTACTCTCAGTTAGTTAGAGATCCAAAACTACTCTCAGTTAGTTAGAGATCCAAAACTATTCTCAGTTAGTTAGATCCAAAACTATTCTCAGTTAGTTAGATCCAAAACTATTCTCATTTAGCTAGATCCAAAACTACTCTCAGTTAGTTAGATCCAAAACTATTCTCATTTAGCTAGATCCAAGACTACTCTCAGTAAGTTAGATCCAAAACTATTCTCAGTTAGTTAGATCCAAAACTACTCTCAGTTAGTTAGAGATCCAAAACTATTCTCAGTTAGTTAGATCCAAAACTACTCTCAGTTAGTTAGAGATCCAAAACTATTCTCAGTTAGTTAGATCCAAAACTATTCTCAGTTAGTTAGATCCAAAACTACTCTCAGGTAGTTAGATCCAAAACTATTCTCAGTTAGTTAGTTCCAAAACTACTCTCAGTTAGTTAGATCCAAAACTACTCTCAGTTAGTTAGAGATCCAAAACTATTCTCAGTTAGTTAGATCCAAAACTACTCTCAGTTAGTTAGAGATCCAAAACTATTCTCAGTTAGTTAGATCCAAAACTATTCTCAGTTAGCTAGATCCAAAACTACTCTCAGTTAGTTAGATCCAACACTAATCTCAGTTAGTTAGATCCAAAACTACTCTCAGTTAGTTAGATCCAAAACTACTCTCAGTTAGTTAGAGATCCCAAACTACTCTCAGTAAGTTAGATCCAAAACTACTCTCAGTTAGTTAGATCCAAAACTATTCTCAGTTAGTTAGATCCAAAACTACTCTCAGTTAGTTAGAGATCCAAAACTACTCTGTTAGTTAGAGATCCAAAACTATTCTCAGTTAGTTAGATCTAAAACTATTCTCAGTTAGTAAGAGATCCAAAACTACTCTGTTAGTTAGAGATCCAAAACTACTCTCTGTTAGTTAGATCCAAAACTATTCTCGGTTAGTTAGATCCAAAACTATTCTCAGTTAGTTAGAGATCCAAAACTACTCTCAGTTAGTTAGAGATCCAAAACTACTCCCTGTTAGTTAGAGATCCAAAACTACTCCCTGTTAGTTAGAGATCCAAAACTACTCTGTTAGAGATCCAAAACTACTCTCAGTTAGTTAGAGATCCAAAACTGCTCTCAGTTAGTAAGAGATCCAAAACTACTCTCAGTTAGTTAGAGATCCAAAACTACTCTCAGTTAGTTAGAGATCCAAAATTACTCTCTGTTAGTTAGAGATCCAAAACTACTCTCTGTTAGTTAGAGATCCAAAACTGCTCTCAGTTAGTAAGAGATACAAAACTACTCTCAGTTAGTTAGAGATCCAAAACTACTCTCAGTTAGTTAGAGATCCCAAACTACTCTCTGTTAGTTAGAGATCCAAAACTACTCTGTTAGAAAGAGATCCAAAACTATTCTCAGTTAGTTAGATCCAAAACTACTCTCAGTTAGTTAGAGATCCAAAACTGCTCTCTGTTCCCTTTCGAGGGAACTCGCACTGCGTCGAGAATCGACACTTTGAGGAACGCCTGCAGCGTGACGTGTCTGAAGCCTATATGGAACTAGTCCAATCTCGATTGGTGTTGCGTTTTACGTCACTCGTGACGTCGCATGTGACGGTGATGCGGAAGCTTAAACAGGATGCCGGATCACAACAGCGTCAGCTTTCTGGTCTTCAGCAAGCGTTCTGTGTGACTGTTTGTCTTATTTGGTGTTGTCTGTCAAAATCACTCACTTATATATAAACATGGCGAATAAAGAGAAGCAATTCAGACAGTGTGCGTCCCCTTGCCCACGCTATTTGAGCGAGGGTGACGCGCACTCGCTCTGTGTTGTTTGTCTGGGAGTGGAGCATGCACAGGCAGCGCTCGAGGGCGCTGTCTGTGCAAACTGTGTTCTGTTACCACTAAGAACGCTCCGCTCCCGCCTGAGCCTGTTAGATGAATCAGGCCAGGCTCGCATTCCCCGTTGGTCCGGTCCCGTGTCTGTCGAGGCAGCAAGGTGCTTGCACTCATGGGGATCACAAATGGAGCTGGCAGATGATGCTGAGACGGCTTAGGCCCTTTCTCAGCATTCAGCAACCAGCTCCATTGGTTCCGCGCACGGCTCGGAAGCCCGCTCTGCGGCCTCAACCACCCGTGATGGGAAATATCTGGCTCCGAGGAGTTAGATATTTTGAGCATCGAGGCATGAGAATGTGAGGATTCACCACCCCATTCTCCTGCCTTCGAGGAGCTGCTGACCAGGGCAGTGGCTAAATTAAATATTGTATGGCCTTATCTAAAAAGCAGGAAGCGACTAAAAGAAGTAAACCCGATGAGCGCTTCCTGCAAACCCAGTCGCAGCCTTCGCGGCAGAGCCTTCCTTTCTTCACTGATCTCCACACCGAGGTGTCGAGATCGTGGAGTAAACCGTTCTCATCTCGATTATTTAGCCCCCATGTTCATTTTTATTAATCTATTGTGGGCTCGAAGGAGAATGGTTATGGGGTGATGCCGTGGTTGGAAGAAACTCTTGCATCATATTTTTCACCCAACGCTGCGTCATCCCTGAGAGCTCTGGTGCTCCCTTCCAAGCCCTGCCATACTACATCGGCCTTGGTGGGGAAGGCATATATGGCGATGGGTCAGGCTGGTGCATGCCTGCACACGATGGGGTTATTGCAGGCATACCAGGCCGACCTCCTCAAAGAGGTGGATGACAGCTGGGAGGTCGCCCTCGACGGTATTACCAAACTTCGTCGAGTGGTTGACTTGTCTCTCCATGCTACTAAAGAGACGGCCCGTGCCATTGGCCGCTCTATGGCAGCATTAGTAGCCACGGAGAGACACCTGTGGTTGAACCTGTCGGGCATCGGGGAGAAGGACAGGGCCTTCCTCCTCGATGCCCCGCTCTCGCCTTCTGGCCTTTTCGGCGACGCAGCCAATACTGTTGCCGAGAGGTTTCAGGAAGCGAAGCGACAGTCAGCTGCATTTAAACAGCTAATCCCCCGCTGTCGTTCCAGGTCTCGTGGGTCTGCTGCCAGGGGGCAGTCTCACTAGGCAGCCGCCAGCTCCTTGCACCTGCAGCAGCAGAAGGAGAGTGTTGCCTCTCGTGCCCCCCCACATAAGGCCTGAGGGGCCAGAGACAGCACTCTCAGACGAAGTCCTCCAAACTGAAGGCAGGTCTGAGGACTGTCCTTCAGGTGAGGAAGGTTTCGGTGAAGGGGTCCTTCCGCGACGCGCAGGCCTCTGAGGGCGGTCCCCCCCGCAAGCGAGCATCAACATATCGCTCCCTCGCGGAGCCCTCAGGAAATCGATTTTTGCTTCCCGCCGCCACCGGCGTTTCGGTACGCATCGGTTTCCAGCGAACGCAAATCGCAGTGTCCGCCTGAAAACATTGCGGCCCTGTCGAGTTCGCTTCCTCTCAGGAGGTCTGTAGAAATTCCTGCTAGTCGGTTAATTCCTGCCAATCAACTGCTTCAGGTCACCGAAATCGCTCATAGTGCAACAGCTGAGGCCAGTCCCGAGAGACTGGTCCCCCTAGTAGTATATTTAGACACCTGGAAGGATCTTCAAAATATATCTCAGTGGGTCCTGCGCACAGTGGAAAAAGGGTACAGAATTTAGTTTGAGTATCGTCCACCGAAATTCAGCGGGGTGGTTCACACGCTTGTCAGCCCCGAGCAGGGTTGGGTCATGAAACAAGAAGTTCTGTCCCTCTTAGCAAAGGAATCCTTAGAGCAGGTTCCTCTTTAAGAAAGGGAATCCGGGTTCTACAGCCGGTACTTCATAGTTCCCGTAAAGGATGGAGAGTTACGCCCTATAATAGATCTCTAAGTTAGTTAGAGATCCAAAACTACTCTCAGTTAGTTAGAGATCCAAAACTACTCTCAGTTAGTTAGAGATCCAAAAATACTCTGTTAGTTAGATATCCAAAACTGCTCTCAGTTAGTAAGAGATCCAAAACTGCTCTCTGTTAGTTAGAGATCCAAAACTGCTCTCTGTTAGTTAGAGATCCAAAACTGCTCTCAGTTAGTTAGAGATCCAAAACTGCTCTCTGTTAGTTAGAGATCCAAAACTACTCTCTGTTAGTTAGAGATCCAAAACTGTTCTCTGTTAGTTAGAGATCCAAAACTGCTCTCAGTTAGTTAAAGATCCAAAACTACTCTCAGTTAATTAGAGATCCAAAACTACTCTCTGTTAATTAGAGATCCAAAACTATGCTCTGTTAGTTAGAGATCCAAAACTGATCCCTCTCAGAGCGGTCACAACATTAAACCACAAATGAATACCTTCGTCTTGTTTTAAAAAACAAAAACAAAATCTGAATCTAAATCTTTTTGCAAGCCATTTCTTACTAGCTTGCTGAACTTTTATCTGTGCATAATGTGTGTTTTGATTACAGGCATTTCATTTAGTGCAAAAGTTTATGGAATATTATACTGTAACAGTGAAATGTCCTTGATAGATATCTGATTTGTCACAACATTTAAACAGGAAAATTATGAACAAATAGTGCATTAGCAGTGCTAGTCCATTATAGAATACAAAATTGCATGATGAAACCATCTCGGGTTACGACTGTAACCCTCGTTCCCTGAGAAGGGAAAGAGATGCTGCGTCGAGAATCGACACTTTGGGGAACGCCTTCAGCTTGCCGCGTCTGAAGCCTGTATGGAACTAGTCCAATCTCGATTGGTGTTGCGTCATGACGTTGCATGTGACGGTGATGCGGAAGCTATAAAAGGACGCCGGATCACAACAGCGTCAGCTTCTGATTGGTCGAAGCAAGTCATTCTCAGGAGCGCAGGAAGTGTGGCCGAGCGACGCAGCATCCCTCAGGGAACGAGGGTTACAGTCGTAACCTGAGACGTTCCCTTTCGAGGAAACTCGCGCTGCGTCGAGAATCTACACTTTGGGGAATGAAATGCCCACTGCGCCACACTGAGTAGTATGCACCCTGGTGTGAAGCAATCTGGCACACTCAAGACGAGAGAACTTTTGAACCCGGTGTAGAGGGCAGATCCAGACTGTAATGTCTTATGAAGGTGTGTGGGTAGGCCCAGCCGGCGACATCACAGACCTCTTGAAGGGAAACCCCTGCTAGCAGGGCTTTAGAGGATGCCACTCCTCTAGTAGAGTGGGCTCTTATCAGGAGAGGCAAAGGCAAATTGCGTGCCTCGTACGCTGAAGAAATGGCCTCTACTATCCATCTGCTAATAGCTTGTTTAGAGGCAGGGGAAACCTTCTTAGGTGACCAAAAACACACACGCAGCTGGTCCAACTTCCTCCAGCCTGTGGACCTATGTACATAGGCCTACAGAGCTTGGACCGGCCATAATAGATGTAGATCAGCCGACACATGCGGTGGAGGATGGAATGCCTGAAGAATTATAGACCGTGCCACATTTGTAGGCACCTTAGGCACATAGCCGGGTCTAGGGTGGAGAATGGCTCTCACTCTGCCAGGAGCGAACTCGAGGCAAGAGGGAGCAACGGATAGCGCCTGCAGATCGCCGACTCTTTTCAGGGAAGTAATAGTGAGCAGGAAAGCTACCTTTAAAGATATACATTTCTTAGACACCTCATCCAAGGGTTCGAAGGGTGCCAGGGATAACCCCTCAAGAACCACTGCCAGGTCCCACGTGGGGACCCTGGACTGGATAACAGGCCTCATCCTCCTAGCTCCACGAAGGAAACGTACTATAAGTGGGTGTGTCCACAAGGTGCCCACCCTTAACCCTCTGGGGTCTGAGGTGTTTTCTGGGCCCTGGAGGTGTTCTGACATGCTCTGACATTTGTGCTTATTTCTGTTACTTGTGACATTTTCATGGCTAAAGTCTGATTACACTGTATTTAGCACAGATAATTACATTTATGCGTGGTTTGTGAAAATACAAAAAAAAAAAATTGTCACTGAAATAAGGCCATGAAACCCATATTGATTATTTCTTCACAAGACTTTTGAAAATTGTATCATGTAGCCTAGAATATTTGCTCCAAAACTATGTGAAAATCATCCTGACTGCTCATTCAGATAAGACAATATATTGATTTAAAATTTGTAAGACTTGTTTTGTGTAAGAAAGCTTTATGCGAGTAGGCGTAAACACATCCTGAATATGTATGGCTTTTCACACCTGAGAAAGACAAAGACCCACCCCGAATGCCTTATTAGGAGCTATCAGGCCCTATAATTCTGAGCAACCTTGCACAAAGAATGAGGAGTTTTTAAAAAGAATGGCTTTTATATTGTTTGGATTTATTTACAACACAACATAATCCAAAGATACACAACAAATGACAAAAAAGCACATTATTGAAAACAATGATCCAAAGACAGAGACCTTTGTGCCATTCCTAAAAACATTGTACATACCTTTCATTTCCAAGGTGTTTGACTCAACCGTGGGGCATCTGGTCCCTGTAAAAAAAATTTTTTTAAAAAAACCTGTGAACATACTGATGCTGCACGATTTTGGGAATAGATTTTAGATTTTTCTGGTTAAAATTGATTTTTAAAATTCACAGAATACACACACACACACACACAAATGTTTCAATCAATATATAATGAACAGGTTTGTTGTGCCTTGTAGGCATAGGCTACGTGCAGTGCTGCATAAAATAATAATAACAATAACTTATAGCAGCCTATAAATCTTTCAAAAGCAACATTTCAGAGTAACAACTACGCTAGATAAAAATATATTGATTATCATATGTTACTTCAAATGTTTCCATTCGTTATGATGATATGAAATGAGATTAGAGTAAAAACATGAAGCCTAGTGTTTGGTGCGTTTTGCTTTTCAAACGCACAGCGCGCTCCACATTCAAACGCACAGCACGCTCCAAAATATGAAACATTATGGTTACCATATTATACATATCTACGTTTGAGCAGATATCCACAAACACAGTATTTAACAGTAAACATGGGTCTAAATATTATAATATTCACCATATATCTAGCAACAGTTCTACTGCAATGTGAAGTTTATGCAACAATAACATAAACTAATAATTAAGAATTTCTTACCTTACATCTTTCTTGTCTTCAAATCGCGTTCTTTTTCTTCTGAGGTAAATCCAGTGTAAGCTCAAGGCATGTCTTCCAAACTCGACGAAAAGCAGAGACTTGTGAAGTTTGGTGCTTTGTGTTTGAGGTAATGAGCGCGTTCGCGTTCCATGTGGAGATTTGCATGTGAATCTCTTTTGCGCACGTGGGCGTGGTCAAATTAAAAATAATGAGCAAGGGTTTGAGATACAGGACATCTTGTTGGTTTTATACAAATGACTTAAACAGAGAATATTTGTTTTCAGTTTGAATCCGATCATTTAAAAGTACACACTTAAATGTGTATAAAGGTATATGGCTCATAAATGTGTGACAAGTATTCGCTGAGTTTTGTTTCAGTTTATAGACGTGCTCAAGAAAAAAAAGTTCACCGCGACGGAGAGGCAGAAAAGCACACCCTGTTTATTTTCTTTATTTAACAAAAGCACAATGTTTTGATTTGATTGTAAGTGGACATATACAAAAGTAGACATATCACAGATTCTTTTTTCATATTTCTTTTTTCTGTATGACCATAAATGACGGAGTAATTTAAGTTTATTGTGCTACTATGTGAAGAAAATCCAGCAAAACGCGCCGGCGCGTTTGCCGACCTCAGAGGGTTAAAGGCATGTGGAAGGCAACTACGGCCGCCACATAGACCTTAAGCATGGATGGGGAGAGCCCGACTCTGGAGGACCTCCAGCACTGAAGCCACTGGGCAGTTAACTGGGTCCAACTGATGTTCTCTGCACCATAAGTTGAATGCATTCCATTTTAATGCATACAGTTTCCTCGTGGAGGGGGCTCTAGAGTTTAAGATGGTCTCAACAACCTCAGTTGAGAGACCAGCATTTACGAGTTGGTCCCCCTCAGGGGCCAGACCCATAGTTTGCACAGCTCTGGCCGAGGGTGAAATATTGCGCCCTCGGCCTGAGAAAGAAGGTCCCTCCTGATCGGGATTTGCCACGGAGGGCCTGCTAGAAGAGCCATGATGTCCGAAAACCATACTCGGGCCAACCAGTACGGGGCTACTAGGAGCAAGCTGATCCTGTACCGCCGGACCCTCTCTAGAACCCCTGGGAGCAGAGCGATTGGGGGAAATGTGTACAGACAGAGCCTCGGCCACGCCTGCACCATGGCATCCAGTCCCAGAGGAGCTGGATGTGTGAGGGAAAAGCGGAGCGGACAGTGGGTGTTCACATGAGAGGGAAACAGATCCAGTTCCGTCTGACCGAACTTCCTCCATATCAACTCCACCAACTTGGGGTGGAGTCTCCATTCCCCGGGCCTCAGCCCCTGCCTCGACAGGATGTCTGCCCCCATATTCTTGTCCCCAGGAATAAACATTGTTCTGATTGAGAGTAGTTTGTCCTGGGAGCACAGAAGGACCTGGTGCGCCAGTCTGCATAGAGGGCGCGATCTCAGGCCCCCCTGTCTATTTATATATGAGACCACCGACGTATTGTCTGCTCGTACTAGAACATAATGGCCTCTGAGGTCTGGAAGGAGATGTCTGAGAGACAGAAATACTACCAACATCTCCAGGCAATTGATGTGCCACGAGAGATGGTGGTCCTTCCATGGACCTCTGGTGTAGCGGCCCTCCATGACCGCTGCCCAGCCTATGAGGGACGTATCCGTGGTCAATATTTTTCTCTGACACGGTGCTCCCTACACAGGGCCTTGGGACAAGAACCATGGTTTCTTCCACATGACCAGAGAACGAAGGCATCTGCGTCCTATGGGGAAAACCCTCTGGTCCCGAGCCACCACTGCAGGGCCCTCATGTGCAGCAGGCCAAAAGGTATCACGTTGGACGCTGCTGCCAGAAGACCCCAAAACTCTTTGAGAATGTTTGACAGTGATGGCCTGGCCTAGCTTGATATTCATGACTGTGGTCAAGAAGGTGTTTATACGAGCAGGAGACAACTGTGCCCGCATCGTAACTGAATCCCGCACTACCCCCAGGAATGTTATTCTCTGAAGAGGAATTAGTGAACTTTTCTTGACGTTGATTCTCAACCCCAAGCACCTCAGATGGCTCAGAACAATATCTCGATGTTGAACCGCCATCTCCTCTGACTGTGCCAGAATGAGCCAGTTGTCGGGAATACGAATGCCCTGAAATCTCAGTGGAGCTAGAGCAGCATCCATGCATTTCGTGAAGGTGCGAGGTGACAATGCTAGGCCGACTGGAAGAATTCGGTATTGATACGCTTTTCCCCCAAAAGCGAACCTCAGAAACTTCCTGTAATGGGGAAGGATGGATATGAGGAATTACGCGTCTTATAGATCTATCGTGACAAACCAGTCCTCGGACCTGATCTGACTCACGGTAATAGGTATGGTTAGCATTTTGAATCTGAACCTCCTCAGAGACCGATTCAACACCCTGAGATCTATTATAGGGCGTAACCCCCCATCCTTTACGGGAACTATGAAGTACCGGCTGTAGAACCCGGATTCCCTTTCTTAAAGAGGAACCTGCTCTAAGGCTTCCTTTGCTAAGAGGGACTGAACTTCTCGACGCAGTGCGAGTTCCCTCGAAAGGGAACTGTAGTTTGTAACGTAATCTGTTACGTTACACATTTTCTGACTACTTTTTGATTAGTTTCAGATTACGTCTGACTTTGTTTAACCTTAACTTGTTTATCACATTGATCTGAATAGGATATTCTGGTTCTATGCAAAATTTGTCATCAACAAAATTACGTCAAACTGGGGTTTGTGAAGGAACTGCAGTGGGATTGTAAGTTAATGAAAAGGTTAATTAATAGTTAATAAAAAAATTAAATTTAAAGGTAAAAATCAAAAAGATGAGATATTGTATTTGCTATGCCCTGTGGCCTCTGACTTGTGAGATTCTACAAAACTGGAAGACTTTCTGAACATACATAAGCAATAAGCTGTCATTTAAAAGATAAGAAAGTCAAATTAGTGAGAATCACAAAAAAAATTGAATAATTTACTGCCATTTTGTGAATATTTAGTATTCAATAAAATGCATATTTACAAGTACATAATTATTTTGTTAACACTTCCAATAAGGTTAATTAGTTAAAATGAGTTGATGTCATGATTCTCATAGAAGCAGAGACGGTAGTCGGATCTAAATGCAGCAGTAGACTTTAATTGACTCAGAACAGAATAAACTCAGAACAGAAAACAGGTACACGCACACAGAACCTACATACAATAACTGACCAGGAACAAGAGAGCACACAGGGTTTACAGGGCCTGGGTTCACAGGGTTCACACAGGGGGGCGGGCGGGCGTGCTAAAGTCCCAGACAGTAGTGTTGTTTTTGGCGGCCTGTTTTACTTTTAGTTTTAGTCTAGTCTTTGTGTCAAGCTGTCGTTTTAGTTTTTATTAGTTTTAGTCACGTTCATACTCTTTTTAGTCTAGTCTAGTTTTAGTCGACGAAAACTGATGACATTTTAGTCTAGTTTTAGTCAATGAATATTGTATTTTATTTAGTAATGCAATTCTATTTAACCCAGTCAATATAGTATTTCAAACAAGGTTATCTTATTATATTTAGGGCTGTGTCGGTGGCAGTTTGTTGGTAATGGACCAACTACCAGCGGTGGTTGGGGGGGTTGTTTAAAAAAATTAAAAATAAAAACTCGTTTTATATTTCCACACAAAGACGCGTGATATAGCCTACCACAATGCGCTTTGAGAGGGATGTGGGACACAAGCAGGAAAGAGTCCATCGATCTCTTTTCTGATATCTTCATGTTTTCAACTTGATGTAAAATGGTCTGAAGAGCGAATTTTATCCTCCACAAGGGCGAGATATTTAAGCTATGTTTGAGATTGCGCTGCCAGAGAAAGTGAAACAAAAAATCACCCGCGCGTGTGAAACGCGCTTTACAACTAAACTTGACGCGCCTTACCATGTCTATAACAAGCACAAACTGTAGAATTTGACATGCAAGTACAAATGTAGGCTATCTGTCCTACAGCATTTTCTACTTTACCACAGTAAAGAATACGAATATAATAGGCCTTATTAAAAGCGAACCAATGAAGAAACGTTTATAATCCCCTTAGAAAATGGGTGAGACGTGAGTGAAGATTTGGGAAAAGAAAGAGATTCCATGCAGGGATGAGTCACGTTTTTTGAATATTCGATTAGTTTATTTAATTATAGAATATCGAATAGGTTGTGCGATTATTCTTTAAAATAAACTCCATGTTTTCTGTGCTGATGCGGTGGTGACGCGTTCATGTAACCAGAGGGTGACGATTATGAATGTGTCAAATATATCAATGAGACATTTTAATGGAATAACTAATGGAATAATATTGTTAAATTTGCTGATAATCGGGTGACCAGATCGCAAACCAGAATTTAAAGCCGACAAAGCTATGGGTTCACGCCATAGACAGTAGCTATATAAACGGGTTCACGCACAACTCTCTCATTCGTTGTGACGTTATAACTTTTCGTCTCGTCTCGTTTTGGTCAACGAAAATGAAGAGACATTTTAGCATAGTTTTTATTTTGTTAAACCACATTTAGTCTCGTTTTTATTCGTCAACGATATTGCATTATACATTTATTTTAGTCATCGTCACATGACCAGCATTTACGTTGCGTCTCGTCTCGTTTTCGTCAGGTGATAAAGGTTCGTTGACGACAATATTTCGTCATAATTTTCGTTGACGAAAGCAACACTACCAGACAGGGTAGCTAGAGACTATGGACTCCAGGACGACATCGAAGCGGGTGGCCACGGCGGGGCAGGTCGTGCGGGTGGCCACGGCGGGGCACCCTTGGACAGGGACCAGAGCGAAGCAGACTCAGACGGGAACCAGGGTGGAGCAGACTCAGACGGGGACCAGGGCGTATGAAGCACAAAACTAGATGGGACCAGCAGCATAGAAAGTTCAGGCGACACAAGAAATTTAGACGACACAGGAAGCTCAGGCGTGTAAAGCCGTGCAAGGGTCCATGTAGGCGCCGCCTCCATGGCCCTCTCAGGGTGCCTACTGCCCCCCCCAAAAAAAAATACTTGGGGAAATCCACGGAAAAAAACTCCGGGCTGTAAGCGGGTCAAGAGAAGCCTCCCGGAGCTTAAGAGGCGCCGGCAGGGCGAGGCGCAGAGGCGGGGCCGGCAGGGCGAGGCGCCGGGGAACGCCCTCCGGAACCAGTCGAGCCGAGCGAGTCCTCCTCTTCTTCCTCCTACGTCGGCGAAGGCGCACCGTCGGTGGCTCAGACAACTGGGCAGGGCTGGACTCAGACAACTGGGCAGGGCTGGACTCAGACAACTGGGCAGAATCAGCGGGACCCTCTTGAAGTGTTGGCTCAACGAGACTCATTTGTAGCGCTAGTTCGGCGGGATCCTCTCGCAGCGTTGGTTCGGCGAACCTCTCATGAAGCGCTGGTTCAACGGAGAACATGTGTAAAGCTGAATCAATGGGACTCATGTGAAGCGCTGACTCGGCGGAGCACGTGAGAAGCACTGGTTCAATGAAGCCCATGTGAAGCACTTGTACCTCCTCCGCTAAGCCCACTGAAAACTACGAACCGCTCACGGAAAGAGCCCACTCGATATACTGAATCAGAGTCCCGTTAGGCTCATGCATCGACGAGTAGAGGGGCTTGGACAGTCCTCCACGGAAAAACAGCATCAAACAGACCTCATCCAGAGGAGTCTGATAAGCCAGTTCCAGAAAGTCTGTCACAGTTATATGGTTGAAATGACAATAAAGTCTACTTGAACTTGAACTTGAACATAGACCTCGATGAGTCGATTCCCCTGACGGAGACGCATGATCTCTGCTACAGGATGCATAACGGGATCCTGGGAACTACCTGCTAGATCCTTTGTGGTGGTCAGTTATTCTGTCATGATTCTCATAGAAGCAGAGACGGTAGTCGGATCTAAATGCAGCAGTAGACTTTAATTGACTCAGAACAGCATAAACTCAGAACAGAAAACAGGTACACGCACACAGAACCTACATACAATAACTGACCAGGAACAAGAGAGCACACAGGGTTTAAATACACAGAAGGGATCAGGGAACGAGACACAGCTGGGGCAAATGAGAACAACGAGAGGGACCATACAAACTATCAAGACAACACACCTGAAACAAGGAAACTAATGATTAAGCAAGCTAGGGATAATTGAATACAATAAACACCGGCAGAATCAAGGAGACTGAATGAAATAAAACAAAGTCCAAACACAAAAAGAAACATGACAAAAACAAAACCTGGTCGTCACAGTTAACTACATTAGTTAACATGAACTAATAATGAACTGTGCTTATACAGCATTTATTAATCTTAGTTAATATTAATTTCAACATTTACTAATACGGTATTGAATATTTGTTAACATTAGTTAATTTCAATTTTAGTTACATTTTTATTAACCTACGGTAACAAAGATTATACTGTAACAAATGTATTGATCAATGTTAGTTTATGTCAATACATTAACTAATGAACCTTATTGCAAAGTTCTGCCATTTTTTTAAATCTGATTCTGTAATGTAATAAGATTAAGCTCCAGTGTGACGTACCTATCGAAGAACTGCAGAATAACTCCTGTGGATGAGCTGGAAAACAGGTGCAGCTCTCGCTTACACACACACACACACACACACACACACCAGGAGCGCAGCAGACAGCGAGACGCTCATCGTCACACTCACACACTCACAGATCAGCTACTGTATGAAACACACACTGAATGAAGTTCCTCCTCTGTGTGTGTCTGTCGATGATCTCCTTCAGTCTCGAGGAGCTGCGGGTCATTTATAGTTTCAGGACAAGACCAGCCTTCTACTGTAATAAACAAACCCCACCCTCTACACACACACACACTAAACACACACTAAACACACACACACACACACTTAAGCCCCTTTCACACAGAGATTCCGGAAAATACATGGATGTGTCCCAGGATCGTTCACACTGCCAGTGATTTTTCGGAATCTGTGAGTGCGTTCACACACATCCCGTAAAGACTCGTGACGTCAGGATGTTTTGTAGAATGTTTTGTAGGCCAGTCTAATCTTCCGCTACCGCTCTCTCCAGTGTAGTCGCGCATTTGGTGGAATTTTAAAATGAGATCCATCAAATCATCATACTAGACTGATTTGTGAAGGATCATGTGACACTGAAGACTGGAGTAATGATGCTGAAAATTCAGCTTTGATCACAGGAATAAATTACACTTTACTATATATTCACATAGTTATTTTAAATTCTAATAATATTTCACTGTTTTTACTGTATTTTTTTATCAAATAAATGCAGCCTTGATGAGCAAAAGCAGCATCTATCAAAAACGTAAAAAAAAATCTTACGGACCACAATCTTTTCCGAAAATATGAAATTCCAGATTTTTTTTTTCTTCAAATTTTTAACAACTTTAAAAGTTATATTATAAATGTTAGTGATATTTTGGTCATGCTCCCCCGCTCTGTTTTTGTGCAATTAAATAATCATAATTCTTTATTCCAAATAGAGCTGCACGATTCTGGATAAACTGAGAATAATAATAATCATAAATGTTTCTTGATCATCAAATCCTCATATTAGAATGTACATTCCCCATCGTAAGTACACATTGATGGCCTAAGACACGAAACGAGCGGTTTGTGTGAGAAAACGAACAGTATTTATATCGTTTTTACCTCTTGTACACAGCCACGTCCAAGTGATCTGAGGGCACCAAAGCGCGCGCGTTCTGGCTTAGTCTACGGCGCTTGCGCAAACTAAGCCAGAACGCGCACAGCCGCGCACACGTCACACACCAGGAAGCGCGCGCGCCCTCAGATCACTTGGACGTGGCTGTGTAAAGAGGTAAAAACGATATAAATACTGTTCGTTTTCTCACACAAACCGCTCGTTTCGTGTCTTAGGCCATCAATGTGTACTTACGATGGGGAATTGTTTAATTTGGACTCTGTGCATGCTCTTTGAGATAGTGACCATAGACCTGCATTATATGACTGACAGACAAGAACGGTTTGAACTAAAAATATCAAAATTGAAACTACTGCGGAAACAAAGACACCTACATCTTGGATGCCCTTGAGGTAAGCTAAAACATACCAAAATTTAATTTCAAAGTGAACTATCCCTTTAAAATTGAGGGAAGAACTAAAGTAGAAATGAAAATAAAATCTGTTTGCACCTTCATTAGAATGATAATTAAAAATATACTGTATTTCAGTTTCAAAACACATGATAGTAGTCAGACATGTCTTGGGATAACAGTGTTACATAATCAATTATAATGTTAATTTTATTTTCATATTCAACAGTTATGGATCCCAAATACCTAAGAGAATGGCGTCGATTGAGAGATCGAGTTAATGCTCTCGCTGCATCAAGTAGCAACTTGGATGAATATCTAGATTTAGATGTACAAGGAGATGTGTCTGGGGAGGGTCCATCCACACAAGGACATTTGTCTGAGGAGGGTCCTTCTTTGATTGTAGATGCTGAAGAGGATCCATCAAATTTGGATTATGGATACAAGGAAACTGCCGATTCCAGTGACTAAAGAGTTTGATTATTCTGATTGCGATGACACACCATCATTACACAATGATTTGGCTGAATGGGCAACAACAACAAGTCAGACACATGCTGCGTTAAATAAGCTGCTAGGAATTTTGAGAACATACACTTCCAAAAGAAAGCAGAACACGGCTACAAACCCCTTCTGGATTTGAAATTAAAAACATATGTGGTGGCCAGTACACATACCATGGCTTAGAGCCGGGTATTCTCCAGTTCCTTTCACAAAACACATGGTTTACAGGCACTGTAGACCTTACTATCAATATAGATGGTCTGCCAATATTCAAGTCCAGTAAAACACGTTTTTGGCCTATTCTAGCTAAATTTGCAACTTTTGATCCATTTCTGGTTGCTCTATATTAGCAAGCCCGACCCTGTTCATGACTATCTTCGTGATTTAATAGCAGAATTGCAGGTGCTTATGGAAAATGGTGTCCAACACAAAACCACAGTGCACAAAGTAACTCTGCGAGCATTCATATGTGATGCTCCAGCAAGAGCATTTCTGAAGTGCATCAAAAGCCATAATGCATTGCATGGATGCGAGCGTTGTTTGTCAGTGGCCACATCAGTTGAGGGAAGGGTTGTCCACTTAAATAAAGTGTCTTGTGAGAAAATCACTGATGATAAATTCAGTCAGTTGCAGTATCCAAACCATCAGAAGGAACCTACACCTCTAGCCCAACTTGGAATCAAATGTGTCACACAATTTCCTCTAGACCACATGCACCTAATTTTTCTAGGAGCTGTGAAAAGATTACTTACCTTTTTGTTGCGAGGCCCAGTTATTTGCAGGTTGAAAAAAGAACAGAGTGAAAAAATCAACAATAAGTTGGTACAACTGAAAGGTGCAATGCCGGCAGAGTTTGCCAGGCAGCCAAGATCTCTGACCGAACTTGATCGCTGGAAAGCAACTGAACTACGTTGTACACAGGACCACTTGTGTTGCAGGATGTTCTGTCTCAGGGCCATTATCATCGCTTCCTGTCATTAACAATTGGTATGTCTATTATCTTGGATGATGATGATGCCAGAAGAGAACACTACCTAGGATATGCCCAAAACCTGCTGGAACACTTTGTAGATACCTGTTCTGAACTATATGGGGAAACTTTCCCAACATACAACACATTGCTGATGATGTTTTTAACTTCAAATGCTCCTTGAATGAGTTGTCCTGCTTTCCATTTGAGAACCACCTGCAGTCCATAAAAAAAATGGTTAGAAATAGGAAATAGCAAAAATCCATTCGCCCAGGTCACTGAAAGATTGGCCGAAAAAGCAAATACAAAGGAACACATGAAGCAATGGAGGCGCAAACCGTACTCCATATCAGCCAAGGCACCAAATCACTGCTTCCTGTTGGAGACTGAGCAAATTGTGTTTGTGAGGGAAAAGCGTCAAGATGGGATGTTATCGACCCAAAGGTCACAAAGCAGCTGTTTGATCTACCATCATATATGTGATGGATAATGACAAAAAGAGCAAAGAGGAAGCTTTTAAAGGCAAAGCATCTGCAAAGGAAGGCTGTGTGTTTACCACATGCACAGGGATTTGCCATATTCCCTCTTCTCCATGTCTTTAAGATGAACTGAAACTTGGTCCGGTCTTGTCAGTTAACTTTTATGGGTGAGAATATTGCCGACGTCAATTAAAATATTGACTCGTATGCCAGATGAATCTAAAAAAAATCATGTCTCATCATTCTTGTATTTGATTAAGGTTATTAATAAATCTTTAAATTTGTCCAATCCACAGGCCATTATGTCTCAAGGACTGAGGCGTGCACCGAAAAAGAAAAATTATGCAGACTACATCCAAGGTAAGTGCCATTTTCACCTTTCAGTTTCTTTTACAACTTTGTTGATGCAGGTCAAAATCTCAGAATTTATTTAATACCATGGCCATATTACAATTGTTTTTAGATATTAGCTCATCAGAGTCCTTGATCCCATCACCACCACCACCACCATCACCACCATCACCATCACCACCATCACCACCACCACCACCACCACAGAACCGCAGAGGTAGTTGTGCTGTTATTATTTTGTATTTCTTTAACTACATTTCTGCTCATTACATATTATGTAATATAACAAATTAGTATACATTTAAATTAGTAAATAGGCAATTTTAATCACCTTATTTGTTATATTAAAGATCATCAGGTGGCATGTGAACATTTCACGAGCAATAACAGTCCATGTTCTGTGCTGTTCCATTGAATGCTTTTGCATAATATATGATTGCTTTAAGAAATACTATATTTTAGATAAAAACATCAGTGTTTACATCAGATTTACATTATTTTAATATATTCCTTTCATGTTATAGTTTGTACTTTCCCTGAGCCACCCAAAAAATATGATACGGCCTCCAAACCTAGCACTGCCGTACGCAAAACACATTATAGTATATTTATTATTTTGGCCACGTCCACAGAAGTTTAATTTTAATTAACTTGTTTTTTTGGTTATATATATTTTTAAAAATATAAATTAATTATTGATGCTAATACTATTCTTTTTAGTACCAAAAAATAAGAAGGGGAGTAAGCCGATGAAGAGGGTCCATTCAAAAATGGGTATTGTACTTGTAAATGAAGTGCTTATGGATATTGGCCATTTCATTCATTTGTGTTTGCCCTAAGAAATGCTCGTGGAGCATTGCTGCTTCAATCACTTGCCTTATAATTGTAAATAGTGTATGTCCTAGTCCTAGAGCAATAACAAACAAACGCTTAAATGCTCTTATTTTGAGTGGGTGAAGCATTTTACTATAAAAAAAAACACTTTTAATATGATTTTTCTTATTTATTTTGCTAGATCCAGCTGAAATCTTTTCTGAGGACCTTTTTTCAACTCCACCTACAACAAAACCTTGTAAGTAGACTTGTTGCAAATATAAATGAGTAATATTTTCACATTTTCTTGTCTAGAAAATTGTTTTAAAGTTTAAACTTGCTTGCATAATATTCAAAGTGTAACCATAGTGTAGTATTGAAAACAATTATTTATTGAAATCTTTCATTAGGTGCTCTGAGTCCATTGGATGACCACGAAATGTCTACACAATCAAGTAGGATATATAATGTAGACAGACCTAACTGTAAATTCAGTTTATTTTATGATGTTGTGCAGTATTAACAGGGTGCAGTTAGCTTTATACGCTTTGTACTCATTTCTCAATTCATCAAATATGAAGTATAAATTAAATTTCAAAACAAGCATTGACCAATTACAAATGACTTCTGACTGTGTTTCTTGCAATAAACCCAAGAAATACATGTACTGAAACAAATTATTAGCAATATTGTTTTTAAATGAACCATGGATGGATATATTTAACACTCGACTGGATGAATGGAGAAATTAATGAAAGGTGACAGAGCACTGTATATAAAGTTAAATGTTCTCTCTGTTAGGAGTTCAACAAAGCTCTCAGGCCATATATTTGATTTTTTTTTTTTTTTTTTTTGGTTGTCAACAAACTCCACAACTCCTCTCTCCAATTATTGAACAAAGTAAAGAAAAATATTCAAATTTAATAATGATGCTTTAATCATTACAAGGAAGTAAAAGTAGTTATGATTGTAGTGTACAAACAAGATAACTAAATACCTGGGGCCCGTTCTTCGTACGTCGCTAACTCAGTTAGCTGGATTTGATTGTTGACGATTTGGCATGATCTTGGATTGTTTGGTTCTTCGACGCTCATCCTGGACTTGCTGTGCTGTCATAGCAACAGGTGCGCAATCTTAAACCTGCTTTCATGTAAACAGGATTAGACTGCGGCTTCATAAACGGAGCTGATACGGGAAGTCCAGCGCAGCGCGATAGTGCACTTTCTGAGATTTATATTTTTTCTCGTGACTCGTGAGATTGTCGTTTACATTATTAATTTGTTGGAAACGCACATTTATTTTCGACTTGTCGGAGTCGGGCTTTAAATACAGCACAAACTGTTTGCATTGCCCTAAGATTATTTGCGAGTGGCTCTTTCAGGCGGATCTTTTGTGACGTCATTGTTTATGTTTGTCGCGTTGCATCATGGGAATCGTGTGGCAGGAAACATCGCTAGATACCTGTAATTTGATTGTTTTGCACGTTTGGAGGAGGATTTAGAGAAGAGGATGGTTCACTCTTGCTGTGTGGTCGAGTACGGCTCGTTGGGGGCCTGATAAAAAGTTTTTTCGAATTCCCTCCGAAAAGGATCGCGAAAAACGAAAGAAATGGTTGCGTGCAATTAGGCGATTGAACCTGGACGCTCCGAAGAAAGCCTGGATTCCTGCAGCTTCTGATCGAGTTTGTGAGGCTCATTTTGTTCATGGTAAGTCTTAGTGACTATGTATTTATAGAAGATTGAATAAAAAAATTAAATAAAACTGAGTCAAATCAACCGAGTCATATGTTTTCGCGTTCTGATTCAGGTGTCCCAAACCGCGATCCACAGCACCCAGACTATGTTCCTCACATCAAAATGGGCTATTCTGGATCGCAAAACTTAAAAGCAAAAGAAAAGGCTGTTCAGCGATACGAACGGAGGATGCGAATCACGCTGTGACTCTGCTTGGCCAGGTCTAACCTCTGCTTTTAGCACGATAACTGCTTTCTGTTTGGCAGAAAAGATCGGCCCAACTTTTCGAGAAACAAAATAATCATAGACCACCAGACTTTTGAAAGCCTTTAATCTTTCATGAGTGAAGGGTCCAGGGGTTTCTATTAAATAAGAATAAATGTCTCCCCAGCAGATTGGTGGCCAAGACACGGGCGAGTCGGACCAACGTTTTTTGTCATCCCAGATCTGATATGGGCTTTGAATAACTTCGATTTTGTCACCAATACAAATTTTGAGCTTCTCTCCAAACCTCCGGTCTTCAGATGTTAAAGTGCTTATATATTGTGGATTTCGCCCGCTAACTCTCTTGAAAGTGCTCGTTGCGTCTTTACAGCACGCCAGGCTGTTTGTTTTGTTGCCACACAACCACTCGCGCATGCGTACAAAGATGTCAACAAAGATCCTCCTATTGGAGATGCAGAGAACTTGATGGAAAGTGCTGTCTGTCGTGTCATTCGGAGTTTACCTGGCGCTTTTAGGTTTAAAAAACAGTTTTAGGTTTTTAAGACCCAATGTTGTAAAGCAGTTTTTTTAAAGCAGTGTTTGTTGTTTTTTTGCTATCATAATTTTTTATGAAGATCATGCCATCATGACCATGCCGATTACAGTATGTCACTCAGGCTTCACTAACGTCATTGGTACCATAGACTACAGGCTACCATAGACTGCCATCAAGGCCTCAATGAAGGGGATTATGTGAACAGAAAGGGGGTTCACAATGTAAATGTGCAGCCCAGTTACTATTGGGATTCTTAATATTCCAGATTAATAATATTATATCAAATAAAAAAAAGGCAGTTGACTAAAATCTTCCATATCACAAATGTGAAAGCAAAATGGCCAGGATCTGTGCATGACTTAAGAATTTTCAGAGTTGCATTTATGCACATTATTTGAAAGTGGTGAGGAAAGTTCTACAATTAAATATCAAGCTCACTGTATTACATACACTTATGCTGATCCTAACAGAACTGCATTTTTTCATAGGTGATTATGACATGTTCCTGCAGACAGGTGTTTATGACCCCATTCCCTGACCCAAACCAGTTATGCAGCTCTAGCCAGGACAAGGGCACACAATGAAATTAACTTTAGCTAAAGGGAAGATTTCAGTGTCTGATAAGTCTGAGGTTTGCACACCTGACAGGGCCTGGGACATTGCTGCATGTGCCATATTACACAACATTGCCAAAAAAAAAAAAAAAAAAACACTTTTCATTATATGTTTAATAAAAGACAAATATACTTAGTTCCTTGAGTTTTATTTCAATTGTTCTTTGTAAAGAAAAGCCAGTGTTCAAGTGCCTGCAACAAGAGATATTAGACACATGCCTCATGCAACAAATAAAAAGGAAAAGTTGTCTATCCACTGCCCACCTGTAGGCCTATGTCTCCTCTGTCTGTGCTGACTCTTCTGTAGGCCTTTCTGTAGATGTGGAATCCTGACACTTATATTGCTGCCATAAAGCATACAAGTATAAATGAAGTAAAGTTATTTATGCACTTGCAGGGCTAGTTCCTCCATATGACAGTTATCTGAGAGGGTTTATTCACTGTCCAGTGAAATGGAAACAAATGGACATTACAAAGTCTTATACTTTCTTTCCTTTGGAAAGTTAGAAAATGTCCACTTACTGCACATATTTCAGCCACCACTTTCTTGGGAACAGATACAAGTGTTGGTGTATTATGTAAAAGTGCACAAAAGAGGAAAACACAATGTCATTACAATGAACTACACTCGGGAAAAATATTTTACATTAACATAAGTTTATCAGTTTTCACTTTCACAAGTCAAAGCAATTCATCATTACTCAAGATTTAACAGTTGAAATGACTATACAGCCTTAATTTAATGCAGCAAAAAATATTTTACAGTGTAGGCTACTTCTTAAGATCTTTTCTTCTTTTTTTTTTTCTCAGCCTTTTTCTTGGTTGCTTTTATAAACAGACAACCATTTATTTAACTGTCTTTTATAAAAGAGACTATAATATAATTAAAAATGACCATTATGTAGAATATTTTTGTACTTCACTTTTATTTGTTCCCATGTTCTAGTGTGGTGACTCTGACATTACAATGAACAAAGTAATTATGCAATTATTAAAATGCAAAAATATAGGCTAATAAGTGATAAAAACATCTAACATGGCCACTTCTAACGGATTTAAATTGTCTGCTACTTTTTGCGAGCCCTCTCTCCTGGCTTTTGCAGACTTTGAGGTGTTCCCTGGCGTTTTAATTAAACATTAAAATTCAGAATAAACTTCGACTATTAGTTCTTGCTCTGCTGAGGAGAAAAACTGAGCGCGCTCTTTGGCCACGCTGAACAGCCAATAGCAGCGTTGCTGATCAATGTTTCTACTATCGATACATATCCCCTTTTAACCAGCGCATGAACGCGCAATTATCTCAGATAACTCAATCCAGCGATACTAATCATATCCGGCAAGTGTGTTCGAAGAACCGAGTTAGCCAGATCATGATTAGCACGATGATATCATCTTGGATGTGTCATTAGATCTCGGATGTAATAAGCAACGTACGAAGAACGGGCCCCAGTTCAAGACATCACAAAAACCTTCAGAGTAGCCCTAAGTAGCACACTGGTATTTCATCCATAGCTGTTTTAAATTTTAATACATTATGCTTTCTGTGACTATAAAGGCACTCCACACTCTATGGACTCAACTAGAATTGAAACGCCAAAAAGTAAGATGTGCTTTGATTGTTGTTTGTTGACTATAAAAATCCTGTAGAGATAAATTGCATTCACTTGAGAAATTAACGAAAACTCATTATTTCAGAAAAATAGAGCTCTGTATTTCTAAATCAATGACTTCTCTTTAATTCACAAAAACAGAGCAGCTTTATTTTTTCTTAGGTGAATGCAATACAATCTTGATGTATTTCTAATTCAAATGTTTTTTTCAGGGACTAAGCAGGCATTCAGGGGTCGTTTTTTGGATTTACCAATACGCACCTCAACCCCAGGTTAATGGAAAAAACTAAACTGATAAGTCAGGACAAAGCATAACAGATATTTTTCATTAATTTTTTTGGGTGGTGAAATTAGTACACTAGAATTTTTTTTTAATGTCATTACAGCTTCCAGGACTGACCGCCAATCCGGAAGTCCTCAAGTCAGAAACCCCCAAGGTTAATATGGACATACTTATGAGATGAGCTTATGCCCGTTAAGCTCAGTCAAGGAGCATCAGTTAAAACTTAATATAACATATTGTCATGAAACTGCTCCAAGACACGAGAGTAGAGGATCCAAATGCAGCTTTTAATAAGGAAGGTCGTACAGGCGGGGTCAAACAGGGCAGACAGAGCAATGTAGATCAAACAGCAAGGGGTAATAACAGGCAGAATTCGGGGCAGGCAGCAATAATCAAAAGTCCAAGAACAGTCCAAGTCAGGCCAGGCAGATAACAATCATACAAATGAGGAAACAGTCCAAGATCAGAAACCAGATAAACAAAACACAGGAGAAACAAAACACAGGAGAAACGCTCAGAAATGCAGTGTGACACAAACAAGACTTCACAGGGAATGAATGAATGTACAAGGTATAAATAGGCTGAGACTAACAGGGTAATAAGATACAGGTGAATGCAATCAATGATAATGAGTCCGGGCAGTGAGTTCTGGGAAATGTAGTGTGAGTGAAATATGATAGTCTGGTGTGGAGTGCCCTCTGGTGGCACTCAAGGGCACTCCAGCTGGTGACCGTTACACATATTACTTTTAATGTGTCAATGTTTGAAAATTTAAGGGGGCGTTGTAACTTCTTTCTCCCAATTTATTAGGAGAATCATGTTGTTGTTTTTTTGGCATATCGGTTACATGTTTTTGCTTCCTTTTTTTTTTTTTTACAGAAAAGCAAGACAGGTTTCCAATGACAGTCAAAAGTAAGTATCAATACATTGTTACTATAATATTTTTTGCAATTTTCCTGAATCATGACCGTGGGAGTAAATAAAGATTCTCCACTTTATCTTTTATCTTCTGGTTGATAGCTGGCCACAGTTCTTTTCCTTGTTGTCCCCTATAGATGAGGAGGCAGTGATTTGTTCAAATTCTCATTCAAATATTTTGTTATTGATGTATTGGAGTTGTCATACCTCAGTATTGTGATGCTATTTTGTATGGTACTTGAAATTAACACAATGCCTTTGTTGCATTTAGGATTTCAAAAAAAGGTTTTGACACAACTTTTAGAAATAAAAGATGAACTGCGAAGAATAGGGAAAATTGTGGATCCAGAAACTGGGTTCCACGTGTCAACCTTGGGCACTGAAGACGAGTTCAAGTACCTAGAGAGGCAGCTGGAAAGTGGGAATACACGGGCAGCAATGGTAAAAAAAACAAACCAACCAAAAAACACTCCAAAGCAACTTTTCCACACTAAAAAATCTTTGACAGTCTATAATTAATTTGAAATATAATTTGCAATTTATGACTGAACCATGGCTTGTTGCATACTAAGAGACTATAAGCCAAAAAAAAAAAAAACACAATATCATTGTACATTAAGATTGAGTTGAAACAATTCGATTTAAATTGGTAATAATTATAAAATAATACTTGATTTAAATTTAACAATTATAAAAAGTATCCAGCAGTATTAAAATGCTATCTGCTGAAATAAGAGTTTTAGAGGGTCAGTGATGGAAAACTTGCAGGTCAATGGGCATCAACCTTTAAGGTTGGTAAATACTTGTGAAATGAAGCATATACTGTAATACTACCTGCCAAGTACTGGCATTGGCTTGTGTTGTTCAGGTGACACAGTTGTGTAAAACTGGAGGAAAAAACTTCAAAGACAGTACAAGAAGAATGCTGGACAGGTAAAGCCTACAAATTATGCAACATTTATCAAACATTCTGGTGTCGACACTGAATAAGAATTTCATGTGGTCACTACGCAAAGCAGAGATTTAAAAAAGACTTCCTTTAACTTCAGATCATAACATCCGCATGACGTGAGGCGTCTCTTACCCTCATCTGACCTTGACAGCTTCCATTCTGACTGAACACAGCAGATCCATAAGCGAAGGCCAGACTGAAGTCCTGAGGAAACTGGCTGAGAATCTTCCTGAAGAAAACACTGTTTTTCTGGAGAGCCATAGCGGAGAATACACACACACACACACTCACCGATCAGCGCGTGTTTACATCGCGTTCAGAGCGACGACACCTCACTGTTCCCCGCTAGCACTCACAGGCGGGATGCTGATAACGAATATGATTAATAGTGATATTGATAACATCTGAATCATTTAAAGCTGTTTTCTGCAGATACTCTTGACTGGTATATTTCCCCCATCGAGCTCTGGAGTGTCGGGTGTTCAGGTGATAGTTCGCGGGTCTGGTGCAGCAACATTAACCAGATTTATTGTGTTCAACAGAATAAAGAAACTCATATGGCTTTGGAACAACTTGAGAGTGAGTAAATGATGACAAAAATCTTCATTTTTGGGTGAACTGTCCCTTTAAAGTGACGGATGACCCAAAACAATCCCGAAAAACACTGAAATGCTTTCAAATAAAGTATTGGTATCGGCCATAATTTTCATATCAGTGCATCCCTACTCTAGATATTAGCATATGAATCTTAATCAGATTCAGTGTATTTGAACAGTTCTGATCCTGTGTCTGTAAACGAGTCTGTGCTAAACACTCACACACACCAATCGCTCACGAAACGCTTTATTACACTCGCTCCAGAGTCACTCAACAATACAGTTCAGAAAATGAATATATAATAACCCATATCAGATTCAAGAGTAAACCAGACAAGTGAAATTCAGTACTATGATATCAGCTGAATTCAAAACGAAGTAAATATATCCTAAAAATACAGATAAGTCCATTCACTAGTGACAAAACGAATGGATGCTTTTATGTTTTTTAAACCACAGTAATATTGCATGATGCCCAAATGTAATAAATTATGCATGTTATCTGAACTAAGTGCAACAATTACTACTTATTTATTCATTTTTTGACACAACATTATTATACTTCATACACTATTTTGAGTGCATTTGAAAATGTGATTTTTAGTTCCCATTTTTTTATACATTCATCTTTGGGCCTTGCGTTAAAAAACTCCTCCCAGGAGAGTATAGCAGCCTACTGATACGATACAGGTGCTTTATATATTTCATACTCGTACAGATGTAGTATATGCCGTCGCACAGAAACGCACCACCGGTAGAATGTCGTCTTCGGAAACGCTCTCAATACGTGTTATTGTCATGTGATCAATGTGAGGCCGAGGAGCCGCTCTCGTCTCCGGCTCCGGAGAGCTGCATGAAGAGTTCGCCCAGTTCATTGACCTCGTCCTCGTACTGGGGAAGCCCACGATGCTCTCGCTCCTCGATGAAGTCCCACAGACGCACTGAATTCAGAAACTGAGAGAGAGAGAGAAATATTTCACACAATATCATATACATAATGTGTTCAGTGGTGTATAAAGACCTTACATAATGAACCGTAATGTGTTTATTAGCTTAGAATGAGCCATTTCTTTCTTCACCGCGGGTCCGCTTACATCGACATGTTTCTACGGTGGCCCTGAACGGACAAACGCGTTTCGTCACTATGTTGTTCTTCGTGCAGAGAAGCTAGCTGAAGTCAGCGGATAAAACACTGACACAATGAACAACAAGTAATAATAATATTCACAATAACATATCGCTTTACTGAATAATTAAGTAAACAATTTCTTAATTTATCTATGTATAGATGTATAGAAACCTCATTGCTTAACTGGCTACTCTCTGCTGTCTCTGTCGGCCACTGTAACTTTTGATGGTTGCAATTCGCAAACTCACCACTAGATGCTGCTAAACATCACACACTGCACCTTTAAAGTTGGAAATTGGAAATTTAATTTTCAGGTCTATGCTCAAAAAGGGATAAATGGATTATAAATACAGCGTAAATATAATTTAGTACCATAAAATCCCCTAAAATTACAAAATATTAAATAAAAAACATTATCGAACTAAAATATAGTAGCCTACATTAATTTCATTGAAATAAAAAAATACATTTCTGTCATTTTTGACTGACACGCGAAGAAGAGCACAAGAGGACCTTTTACAAAGTCTTGATGATGTTTCAGGCTCTACTAGAACAGGTTTTCCTGCTTGAATGTTGATTATTCTCCTCATATTCTCCATTGTTGCGGCTCCTCTCTTCCCAGTCTGTCAGTAATGCTCTGTTTACTTCCTGTCTCTATGAAGCCCCTCCTTCTGAAAAGCACACTGTGCTCTGATTGGTCGGCTGGAGCAGTGTGTTGTGATTGGTCGAGCGCTTCGAGTGTGTTTGGGAAATGTCCCGCCCCTTACCATAACCGCCAGTTTAACACACTACTAACTCAACCAGGCCCCGCCCCTTTAGTCTGCATATGAATTATTTAAATGAGGATTTGCATAGTAATTTGCATATATAAGTGTGTGTGTGTGTGTGGGAGGTCTTTACCCGGACGTTCCCCTCGGCACTGAGCTGTTTGCGGGGTTTGTCGGGTTCTGCTCGCGTCCCGTCAGCGTATGCATGCATGTAGAAACACTTTCCACCAAACGGACACGTTCCTCTTCCCTGGTCAAAGTATTTACAGGGTTTCTTACTGCAACACACACACAGATAAACAGAAACAGATTCAGGGAGACACCAATAGAAACACAGAACGGCCTAATACACGTTTAAATCATAATATCAAAGAAATCTCTCTGCATTCTGCCAATACAGGAGAGTAAATGGACTTCTGCAGATCAAAGGAAGATCAAAGGCTTCACAGATGCCACTCAAACGTTTAACCTTTAACCTCGGATTCTGTTGATTTCTGTTTGGACTGCAGCTACTCTTTAAAGTGAAGCCATGTTCGGTTCGATCACTGCCAATATTCTAGAAGGGTGTACTGCTTTAACCCCCTGAGGTCTACGGTATCGCCGGCGATACCAGCTCGCTTTTTTTTTATCAATGTAAAAGAAACTCATAAATACTCTGTTGACTTTGATTTTCCATAGGAGTTTCATACATCAATCGATTCTGTTAAATGTGTATTATTTTTGTGTATACTCACAATAAAAACAAAGTGTTGTGCTTTTTGCCAAATAAAGAAAAATAAACACGAAGCGAGTTCTGCCTTCTCTCTGCCAGTGAAGTCCATTCTGAAACGCGTCCGAAAATGAACAATAACTGAGCGAATACTCAGTCAAACAGACATACAAAGACACAGGCATGAAGCTTGAATTCACTTCTTTTAAATGAAGTAATTTATATAAAAAACAAATATCCTCATCTTGTGAAATCTGTATTAAAAGAGAGCGATTCCAGTCGAGCTCATCTCATCTCATCACGTTATAATCGGCCCCGCCCACGGAGAGCGCGCGCTATTCAAACGCAAATGACTGAGACGATCCCATACAAACTGTGAACGCCCACACATCAGCTCGAGAAAACACATCAAGTTTATTCAGATAAGTGTAGTTGTCTACACTGTCTCGCAGCGCTGTGAGGAATAATAATAATGGAAAACTTACCTCAGAAGTGCTGGTATTTCGAGGAGCAACGGATGGAATAATGTAGTAAGTTTTTTTTTTCATTCTCAAGTAAATCGCGTTTCTGTGTAAATGAATGAACGCAGAGATGCGCTGTTTACCACAACTCGCAAAAAGACGGTTTAAATTTGAATTGCGTTTCTGTGTGTGAATAAATGATCTGCTTTTAGCAAACTATTTTGCTATACTGAGTAAAATCGATTGAAATATGTTGAAATAAAATGTATTTGTATAAGCAACGTATTAAACTGCAAATTAACATTTATATTCCTTATAATAAAAACGAAAGACCTATGTTACAGACATATGAAAGACAACATTTCGTTGATTAGTTTTGGATAGATTACACATTTTTACTGTAAAATATCTGCCACCTCAAATAAGCTTTTGTTTGCCAATTTTTGCTAATATGTTAAATATAGTATGTTGTGTCAATGTAGGCTATATTCGAAGTTTGAAATACGTATGATAAAATGTATACTTTAGTTTTTACAAAGAAAGATTACACTTCAATTGTTGTTGTAATTGTAACCTTTTTAATAAAAAATATATATTTACAAGGTAGATGTAAACAAATTTTAAAAGGTAAATATAAGCATTTTCTTTAAATAATTTTTATTGTGTTTTATTATTGACAAATTTGGGGAGAGGATACATATTCCAAAACTGAAAATACAGTATGAGAATTAACTGCACAATTAATAGACATGTTTTCCTTGGATATTATACAATTTGCAAGCAAAATTTGAAAAAAAAAAAAAAATTGACATGCTTCCAACTATGAACCAATTTGGTAGAATATATATATATATATATATATATATATATATATATACTGTATATATATTGCTCTTGCATTCTTTCTTGTGGCTATAGGTGACACACCTGAATGAATGGCTCATTAAGTATGCGGGCCCCATTGTCTCCTGAGGTGTGAACCACTACATATGCATGATGCTGTTGAATGGTTGACGCTCCTTGCGCATATTGCCTTTACAAACAAAAAGTGTTTTACAAGATTTAAATCAATGTATTGTGTTATGTGAATGATAAGGGCAGGATGATTTTCACATCATTTTGAAGAAAAAACTCTAGGCAAAGACATCAATTAGTCAAAAGTCTTATTGACACGTATTTAGTATGTGTTTTGTGGCCTTATTTCAGAAACTTTAGTTTTTAGTTTTTTCAATAACCATGCATAAACATTATTCTCTCAAAAATACAAACATGTACATGCATGTTGCTCACATATTATGGTAGCCCTGTTTGTGCTAAATAGAGTGTAATTATACCTTTGCCATTAATATGTTTATAAGCAACTGAAAAAAGCACAAATGTCAGGGCATGTCAGAACATCTCAAGGACCCCAAAAACCCCTCAGACCTCAGAGGGTTAATAAATGAGAGCTCAGTTACAGTAACTATCCACCAGGGGTGTGTTTCCCGTACAACGCCGTAACTCGCTGATTCACTACTATATGCATCGTTGAAGAAATCATCTAGCTAGTCACGACTGTTTCCCCAAACCGTACTGTCGCAAATTGGTCGTTCATCCACAATGGTTAATGACGTCAAACAGGTGTTGGAGTAATAATACTTTTAATGAATCTGTTTGAGAACGAATTAACGCTAGGTGTTTTGCAATAAATTACGAACATGTCATCTGTGGAATATTTCTAATTTTTCTCAGTTATTTTGCTTTATCAATTTCCAATTTCCAGATTCTAGATTGTACTGAATGTCAGCTTGCTGATTTTGCTCAAGATCAGGATTTATTGAGTCCACATGTCATGAAAACAGGAAACTCTTCTTCTAACCACAGGTCGAGATCTAGATCTGTCGTTCTGAACACACAACTCTGAGATGCTGTTTGCGAATGTTCGTTGGAACGATGGTTTCCGTGAAACACAGACTCGTTGAACTGCTGATAACGACAGAACTCGCAACTATAGTTGGCTAACGATGCTTTCGGGAAACGCACCCCAGGACGGTTCCTCAAGAACTAAAAGGTCCTCAGGGCTATTTTTCTGTTTGCATTCGCACCGTCAGTAGGAACTCTGAAGTGATGTTAGCCGGCTGATGTATAAGTTATGCGATTGAAAGAGCAAAAAGGAGGGCTAAGGGACGACAACTTGCGGTGTACATCGAGTCCGAGAAAAGAACAACACCTGAATGCCATTAACATTAGCCTTCTGTATATTTATGTCTTGTCACGGTTTTCCATGTTCATGGAGTAAGTATATGTAAACAGTTTACACATCCTTTTTTTAATAATGGCGGGTGCTGGTGTTTCACGTGCGTTCGGCCAATCAGCGAACACTACCGTCACTGTAGTTCCTATAGCGCTGGTTTACACCGACTCTGAAATAGGAGTAAATTAGTTCCTCCAAAAGGAGTTTTTTGCTGAAATAAAAAATAAAGTTGAGTTTTTTATATTATATTGTATTTCAGTTCATATTTATTTTATTTCAAGTTATGTACATGATTTTTTTAATTGTTCTAGTTTTTTTTTTACGATACTATCACAGCTAACCTCGTTAGCTTAAGCTAACAGGGATATTATTGTCCCTGCTCTTTAAATGCATTTCATGACCATTTTAAGAAATAAGAATTTATCAGAATCGCTGCATTTGTTCATCACATTACTGACTTTTTTTCCGCTGGACGATGACATCACTGTTTTCTCCAGAGCGGCTATATATATATATAAATTAATTAAATTAATAACTTTTTTACAACAAAATTAAACATTTACTTACTGAACTTACTTAAGCTGGACTGTGACACTATTTTCTTCTGGAAACAAACTTTGTTGCATTATTTTCCTGTTATCTCTGTAAAGCTGCTTTGAAACACTCTGTACTGTAAAAAGCGCTATATAAATAAAGGTGACTTGACTAACTGTTTGTTTGAGAGTAGGGAATGAGTATTAGGTAGCTATATGCAGTGGGGGAACTCCTTTCCTCAGATTATTGAAGCCAACTATGTAAAACGCATTGCAGCTGCACTGCTAGCACAGTGAGTGTCTGGCTCACTCATTGGCTGTGCTGCGGCAACTGCAAATTGTACTGCCAAATTGTACGTGGCTAAGTCTATATTGGAGCCCGAATTCGCCATTATAGCAGGTTTAAATCGATTGAAGCGACAAACTTGCCATGTTACCATAGTGCGGCAGGCTACGCAATACGAAGTGACCGTTCTCGAAAGTAGGGGGTTCCTTTCCCACTCGTATACGCAGTGGGGACGCAATGTAAAACGCTGCACTATAAGTAAACTGGATGCACACTGGAGCCCAGGACACTGAGTTCACAGAAACAAGCCAGAACCTAAGTATATAACGAACAGACCGGACACCGTCGGGTCTGATCATATATAGAGTGATGTCAATATGCTCATACCCAATATGACCGGACACCGTCGGGTCTGATTATGTATAAAGGGATATCAGAACCAAGCCAGAGGCGGATCTCATAATAAGGGATAATGTGCTTATGAACAGTAACATGACACATAGATAAGACCGCACACCGTCGGGTCTAGATCATACAGAAAGGACCTTAGCCTGCAGGGAAGGCACCTCCATGTTATAAAACCTCACAAATGTGGAAGGCGAAGACCAACCGGCCACCGCACAAATGTCCTGAATAGGAAACCCAGAGGACCAAGCCCATGACGAGGCCATGCTTCTAGTCGAATGGGCTCTAGTACCTATTGGGCAAAACTGACCCACTAAGGCGTATGCCAGAGAGATGGCATCCACTATCCATCTGGACAGTCTTTGCTTCGTGACTGGAGACCCTTTGGATCGGCCACCGAAGCAGACAAAGAGCTGTTCTGATTGCCTATAGGGCGCAGAACGCTCCAAATAGACCTAAAACGCTCCGACAGGGCAGAGCAGATTAGCCTCCCCATCCTCTTCGGAAGGGGGAAGGGGGAAGAGCTAATAAAGTAATCACCTGTGCTCTAAACGGTGTTGAGAGCACCTTAGGTACATAGCCGTGTCTGGATTTGAGAGTGACTTTGGAGTCATGTATTCCAAACTCCAAACAGGAGGGGCTCACAGAGAGCGCCTGCAGATCTCCCACTTACTTGATAAATGCCAGTGCCAGCAGGAGAGCAGTCTTTAGCGAAAGTGGTTTGAGATCAACCGACTGAAGCGGCTCAAACGGCGGACCCTTCAGGGCCCCAAGGACCGTGGAGAGGTCTCAAGATGGTATAGGAGCAGCTCTGGAAGGGTTCATCCTCCTGGCTCCCTTTAAAATAACGTACAACCAAGTCGTTTCTTCCTAGTGATTGGCCAGCTTTTAGTTATTTTAGGACATCAAGTTCAACTAAATTAAAATGAGATCCTGCCTTGGCAATTTGCTGAAATAAAAAAGTTGTTTATATTTTATTTTATTTCAGTTCACATTTATTTTATTATGATGATTTATTATGATGATGTTATGAACATGTTTTTTTTTTAATGGTTCTAGTTTTTGTTGAGGATAATATCCCTGCTAAATTAAGCTAACCTTCATAAACATAATATAAAGATCTTTAAATGAATTTCATGACTATTTATGAAATTATAATTGATCAAAATCGCTGCATTTGTTCATCACATTACTGACTGTTTGTTCACATAGATAATCATGCACATGCAATTCTGCTGCTATTTTTATAAGAATGCAGTTTTGTGTACCACTGCAAACACTGAATCCTGTAGAATCCTATAGGTATATCATAGCTATACCTGTATACCTGTAATTCTGTTACCAGGCCACAAAACAAGCCCGTTTCAGTCATACCTGACTCCAGATTTGAACTCCTCGATGAGGCGGTTCTTCTCATCCTGGTCTTCAACCCAGTACATACTGGGAATGACGAACTCCGACACCACACGGCACTCAGGACAAGACCTGCACACAATAACACTTCATTAATCCACAACACTCGAGACAAGACCTGCACACAATAACACTTCATTAATCCACAACACTCGAGACAAGACCTGCACACAATAACTCTTCATTACTCCACAACACTCGAGACAAGACCTGCACACAATAACACTTCATAACTCCACAACACTCGAGACAAGACCTGCACACAATAACACTTCATTACTCCACAACACTCGAGACAAGACCTGCACACAATAACACTTCATTACTCCACAACACTCTAGACAAGACCTGCACACAATAACTCTTCATAACTCCACAACACTCTAGACAAGACCTGCACACAATAACACTTCATTACTCCACAACACTCGAGACAAGACCTGCACACAATAACACTTCATTACTCCACAACACTCGAGACAAGACCTGCACACAATAACACTTCATTACTCCACAACACTCGAGACAAGACCTGCACACAATAACACTTCATTACTCCACAACACTCTAGACAAGACCTGCACACAATAACACTTCATTACTCCACAACACTCGAGACAAGACCTGCACACAATAACTCTTCATAACTCCACAACACTCTAGACAAGACCTGCACACAATAACTCTTCATAACTCCACAACACTCTAGACAAGACCTGCACACAATAACACTTCATTACTCCACAACACTCGAGACAAGACCTGCACACAATAACACTTCATTACTCCACAACACTCGAGACAAGACCTGCACACAATAACACTTCATTACTCCACAACACTCGAGACAAGACCTGCACACAATAACTCTTCATTACTCCACAACACTCGAGACAAGACCTGCACACAATAACACTTCATTACTCCACAACACTCGAGACAAGACCTGCACACAATAACACTTCATTACTCCACAACACTCTAGACAAGACCTGCACACAATAACTCTTCATTACTCCACAACACTCTAGACAAGACCTGCACACAATAACACTTCATTACTCCACAACACTCGAGACAAGACCTGCACACAATAACTCTTCATAACTCCACAACACTCGAGACAAGACCTGCACACAATAACACTTCATTACTCCACAACACTCGAGACAAGACCTGCACACAATAACTCTTCATTACTCCACAACACTCGAGACAAGACCTGCACACAATAACTCTTCATTACTCCACAACACTCGAGACAAGACCTGCACACAATAACTCTTCATTACTCCACAACACTCGAGACAAGACCTGCACACAATAACACTTCATTACTCCACAACACTCGAGACAAGACCTGCACACAATAACACTTCATTACTCCACAACACTCGAGACAAGACCTGCACACAATAACACTTCATTACTCCACAACACTCTAGACAAGACCTGCACACAATAACACTTCATAACTCCACAACACTCTAGACAAGACCTGCACACAATAACTCTTCATAACTCCACAACACTCGAGACAAGACCTGCACACAATAACTCTTCATTACTCCACAACACTCGAGACAAGACCTGCACACAATAACTCTTCATTACTCCACAACACTCTAGACAAGACCTGCACACAATAACACTTCATAACTCCACAACACTCGAGACAAGACCTGCACACAATAACACTTCATTACTCCACAACACTCTAGACAAGACCTGCACACAATAACTCTTCATTACTCCACAACACTCTAGACAAGACCTGCACACAATAACTCTTCATTACTCCACAACACTCGAGACAAGACCTGCACACAATAACTCTTCATTACTCCACAACACTCTAGACAAGACCTGCACACAATAACACTTCATTACTCCACAACACTCGAGACAAGACCTGCACACAATAACTCTTCATAACTCCACAACACTCTAGACAAGACCTGCACACAATAACTCTTCATTACTCCACAACACTCGAGACAAGACCTGCACACAATAACTCTTCATAACTCCACAACACTCTAGACAAGACCTGCACACAATAACACTTCATTACTCCACAACACTCGAGACAAGACCTGCACACAATAACACTTCATTACTCCACAACTAGAGGTCGACCGATTCATCGGTCGGCCGATTAATCGGCCGATTTTTTTGCATTTTTTACATAATCGGCATCGGCCAATATCCAAGTGTATCAAGCCGATTATTAGGCGGGCGCATCTGTGGACAGCCTAGTGTTGTTGTTGTGGAACACGTGTTCGACGCACGCTGCGCCTAGAGTCATTTTCCAGCAGAGTGAGCAGAGCTCATCCAGTGCCTAAGGAAGGAGCTAAGTTCCTTGGAGAAAACTCCTTTATATTTAATTAAAAACTTTTGATATGTTACTGCCAACTTAGAGAAAAAACATGAATAGGCGACATGACGTTCGGCTACTTTGAAATTGATAGCGTAGTTGAGATTGCATTATCACAGCAGAAGGGTTGCTATCATGTTACAGTAAGTAAGCAAGAATTTACAGACAGTGAATCTGAGACTTTTATTTGTTCTGTTTGTGTGTCTTATATTTGAGAGGGTTGTCACTCAATGCAGAGAAATAAGTCATAAAAAAAGAGACCAACTATAGGCTAGTGAAGGACTGGCTTTGCTTTGCTAGCGTCGTCGTTGCTAGGGTTGGGTATACAGACAGACCCGGTGCTAATACGGCACTGGTGCCTTAACGACCGGACCGAATATCAACGCGGATTTCTGTGCTTCATTTCGGTGCTACTGTTATGTCTGTGCTTCTCTTGGATGCTCTGAAAACGGATGTTAGAATAACAGAAACATCGCTTCGCTGCACGTGACGCTAGTCAGCAGCTAACTTTAGCATTCCGTTAGCAAGTAGCTGGATTAAACACGGTTAAAATGCTGGCCAAACAGTGTAAAGTGTGACTGTATTTCACTGTAGACTAGGGGTGGAACGGTACATGTATTCATATTGAACCGAATCGGTACAGGCTTCACGGTTCGGTGTATAAATTTCCACGGAGAATACACGCTATAAAAATAAATAAAACTCGTGTGCAAAGTAATGCGGAACTACTGTTAGATACGCGGGTTCTTTAGGGACACCTAATCTGTAGCCCCGCCTTAGCTCAGGCTGCAATGTAAAGATTGCAATGCTGGGATATGTTGTGTGTGTGTGTGTGTGAGAGAGAGAGAGAGAGAGAGAGAGAGAGAGAGAGAGAGAGAGAGAGATAGGCGCGGGCGCGATCGAAATGTCGCGTGTGTTTAAAGTCGCAAAGTGTTTACTTATATTTGTGTGTGCGCGCGCGTGTGTGTGAGGCGCGGGCGCGATCGAACAGTGGAAACATAAAAACATACTCCGTCATTTTGTTTATCAGGACATCATTCAAACTGCAAAGTGTTTAAGTTACTGTTAATTAAAATGTTAAGGAAAACAAATATATTAATCTGAAATGTAGCAAATTAATTTTCAATTCATTCAGGTACAATTACCAAACATATCTCAAGGTCTTTTTGTCTTTTGTACAAGTGCAGATTGGTAAAGTGTTCAATAAATGTTTTTGTTGAGAAATTTTGTCTATCTTAAGTAATTATTTGTGTTACATTTTATCTTTCAAATAGAGGTTAAAAACAAGCGCATAATCGGCCAAAATAAATCGGCAGCATTTATCGGCCATCGGCCGACCCGGATTTCAAAAGATCGGCATCGGCCTGAAAAAAACCATATCGGTCGACCTCTATCCACAACACTCGAGACAAGACCTGCACACAATAACTCTTCATTACTCCACAACACTCGAGACAAGACCTGCACACAATAACTCTTCATTACTCCACAACACTCGAGACAAGACCTGCACACAATAACTCTTCATTACTCCACAACACTCGAGACAAGACCTGCACACAATAACTCTTCATTACTCCACAACACTCGAGACAAGACCTGCACACAATAACTCTTCATTACTCCACAACACTCGAGACAAGACCTGCACACAATAACTCTTCATTACTCCACAACACTCGAGACAAGACCTGCACACAATAACACTTCATTACTCCACAACACTCGAGACAAGACCTGCACACAATAAGTCTTCATTACTCCACAACACTCGAGACAAGACCTGCACACAATAAGTCTTCATTACTTCACAACACTCGAGACAAGACCTGCACACAATAACTCTTCATTACTCCACAACACTCTAGACAAGACCTGCACACAATAACTCTTCATTACTCCACAACACTCGAGACAAGACCTGCACACAATAACTCTTCATTACTCCACAACACTCTAGACAAGACCTGCACACAATAACACTTCATTACTCCACAACACTCTAGACAAGACCTGCACACAATAACACTTCATTACTCCACAACACTCTAGACAAGACCTGCACACAATAACTCTTCATTACTCCACAACACTCTAGACAAGACCTGCACACAATAACACTTCATTACTCCACAACACTCTAGACAAGACCTGCACACAATAACACTTCATTACTCCACAACACTCTAGACAAGACCTGCACACAATAACTCTTCATAACTCCACAACACTCGAGACAAGACCTGCACACAATAACACTTCATTACTCCACAACACTCGAGACAAGACCTGCACACAATAACTCTTCATTACTCCACAACACTCGAGACAAGACCTGCACACAATAACTCTTCATTACTCCACAACACTCGAGACAAGACCTGCACACAATAACACTTCATAACTCCACAACACTCGAGACAAGACCTGCACACAATAACTCTTCATTACTCCACAACACTCGAGACAAGACCTGCACACAATAACACTTCATAACTCCACAACACTCGAGACAAGACCTGCACACAATAACACTTCATTACTCCACAACACTCGAGACAAGACCTGCACACAATAACACTTCATAACTCCACAACACTCGAGACAAGACCTGCACACAATAACACTTCATTACTCCACAACACTCGAGACAAGACCTGCACACAATAACTCTTCATTACTCCACAACACTCGAGACAAGACCTGCACACAATAACACTTCATAACTCCACAACACTCGGTAGTATGGAAGAACTTCAAGGGAGTTTTAAGTAATTAATGAAAAGTAAAGTTACATCCCCCCCATATACATATATATATATTTATTTATTTATATATTATATTTTTAAAAATTGCTGATCCGAAAAATGATCCGATCCGAGGCTCAAAAACTGTAAATGATCTGATCCATTCCACCACTAGTTATGATTAATTAAAAGTCCATCCGAGTGGACTGACTCACTTTCGGATCTGGTTCTGGAACTGCTCGGCGCAGCGCCACTGGCGTATGCAGCTCAGACAGTACGTGTGTACGCAGCTCGACAGGATCCCGAAGCGCCGCTCCGACGGAGACGTCTTCTCGTACACCACGTCCAGACAGATCTTACACTGCTTATCCTGACTCTGCTGAGCTGCAAACGCCCGCTCCATGTCCATCTCGAAGGCCGCCATGCACATCTGAGACCAGACAGAATCAACATCATCATCAGAATCATCAGCATCAGAATCATCAGAATCATCATCATCATTATTATCAGCAGCATCAGAATCATCAGTATCATCATCAGCATCATCATTATCATCAACATCATCATCAGCATCATTATCATCATCGTCAGCATCATCATTATCAGCATCATCATCATCAGCATCATCATGTCCCCCTGTAGTCAATCATTTTAGCCCTTAAAACTCAAACCAAAATTATTTTTTTCTTGAATTTTTATTTTTTTTCTTAAAACAGCTTGAATGTAACTCGACACCCTTGCCACATTTAGTATGCGCGGTTTTATGAATATGCAAATGAGACCCGCCTCCACTCACTCAGCTCAGAGATCCACTGGTTGACGATCACACGTTGATCTGATTGGTTACAAGGTAGTTTGTGACATCAGAAACACCAGCAATTTCAAAGCGTGTGTTTGAGACTGTCTTTGGTTCACTGCAGTTTTAAGGAGAAAATACTCAGCAATGCTGTCGACTTATGAACTTACACATGGTTTGTCTTAAAGCGTATTAAAAACACCACATAAACATATAAACAACATTAAAAGCTGGATTCTCACCACAGGGGGACTTTAAATTTACTTTTGAAAATGAAGTTGAAATGCGATTATGAGAAAGGTTTCTACATTATTACTAAAACAAAACACCTATGTCAACATAGTCATACAAACATTATATATTTTTTATACAACAGTTAATTCTGGTTCTCGACTCTGATTGGCTGAGAGCCTTATCTAGCAGTGCGATATTCTACTAATATCACTAGGGCTGGGTATCGTTCAAAAAATTTCGATACCAATACCGATACCGATACCTTGATTTCGATACCGGTTCCTAAACGATACTTTTTTCGATACCAATTTTATGAAATCCATTTTAACAAGATTACATAACACATTACCTCAGAAAAACTTTGGTGTTATTTTTTTCAGTTTGACTCATGCTCCTTAGCCAGTGCACAAAGGAACAAAAAAAGCACAAAGGAACAAAATATTCCTTATACATATACATAAGGAACAAAATATTTTTTTTTTATAAAGAGCTCATGCTCACCAAAGCTGAATTTGTCTGATCAAAAATACAATAAAACTTGTAATAATGTGGAATAGTATTACAATTTAAAATCTTATTTGAATATATTTCAAAATGTAATTTATTCCTCTGTTGTCAAAGCTGAATTTTCAAAATCATTACTTCAGTGTCACATGATCCTCCAGAAATATGAAAACAGTTTTTGGAAACTATGATACATTTTTTCATGATTCTTTGATGAAAAAACATTCAAAAGAACAGCATTTATAAAAAAAAAAAAGAAATCTTTTGTAACATTACACATGTTTTAAGGTCATTATTGATCACTTTAATGCATCCTTACTGAAAAAAAAATTCTGACCAACCAACACATTTTTGAATGGCAGTGTACATTCAGTAGGTCATTATTGCAATATAAACACAGTCAGAGTGATCAACAAGGTATCTCTTCATTTACCAGTCGAAGACGGAGCAACTTTCTGCTCTTATGTTTACTCGTGCACTGTCAAGGGCTTCATCATATCTGTCGCGGTACCGTCTTTGCAGCAATTATTTTACCACAAATACTGCATTGCGCGCTGTTGGCATCGAGCCTGGAGAAATGTATCCACACTTTTGATCGACATCTTTAAGGTATTGTGAGTGTGTGTGCTCGCTTCTCATTGAGTATGTGAGCGAGTTTGTGTGTGTGCGCTCGCGTCTCATATGAGAATGTGCGTGGACAGTTTGTGTGCGCGCGCGCGCGTCTCATATGAGTATGTGCGCAGAGAGTTCCGCGCGTCTCGTGTGTGTAGAGTTCACGTGTATGTGCGCGAGCGACTTTAGGCGTGTTGTTGTGCATTTCATATGTATTTGTTTGAGCACTGACGTTGACGAGTTAACCCCTTAGGTATCGAAATATCGTACCGAAAAACAAGTCATTTTTCGATACTCGATAGTATCGAGGCAATTCGGTCGGTACCTAAAAAGTATCGAATTCGGTACCCAGCCCTAAATATCACACAGAAACCGTTTCACAGTGTGTATCACTCCGCTTGTTTCTGCCGGATCTACACTGGCAGCATTTCTCACAGAATACGTCAATAGTGGAGGAGAAAACAGCTAGCGTCAATGGTGGAGGAGAAAATAAGAGTAGTATTTTACAAAAACTACTGTTATGGTGAAATATAATGGAGTTTTTTAGGCGAGAATGTAGGTGTTTAGACCTCTAATATGTGTTTTTTAACATAAACATAGCACCTATTTGAAAGCTTGTTTTTTCAGCGGCCGTACAGCGCTCATGTACTTCGGGAATTTGCCGCTAGCTCTTATGTAGATAGTGTTTAAACATGACGCATGATTAATTTTGGGTATATCAAACATGCAATAAATATTATATCTTTACTTCAACTGATTAGTGGTGCAACGGATCATCACTGATCCGTGATCCGTTCGGATCAATATCTTCGGTTCGGCACACACGTGATCCGCGGATTGATTTATAAAAAAAAAAAAAGTTGTGCGCATGTTCAGTCCACACACAGCATGGTCATAGCGAGCGGAGTAACGGAGGAGCTTGAACGCCCCGCTTCATTTAAATCCCCTGTATGGGAGCATTTTGGCTTCCCTGTCAAATATAATGATGAAGGAAAAGAGGTTAGTGGATAAAACCGTGACGGTGTGTAGGCACTGTGGAAACTAGGAATCTGTAGCCCCGCCTTAGCTCTGAACACACGTCTATTTCGCTTCAAATGCTCGCTTTATCATTATACGAGCGCGGCGCGTCTTTATTCGCTTTGGACGCGCGAATGGATTCAAACTGTTCAAGCATAGAACTAGACGCAAATTTGACGCTCTATTCGCGTTTGGTGTGAACGCAGCAAAATGAACAGGCTGCGTTGTCAAGATTGCAATGCTGGATTGTGTGTGTGTGTGTGTGTGTGTGTGTGTGTGTGTGTGTGTGTGTCAGAGAGAGAGAGAGAGAGGCACGGGCGCGATCGAACAGTGGAAATGTAAAAACATACTCCGTCATTTTGTACAGGACATCATTAAAACTGCAAAAAGTGTTTAGCCTAATTATATTTGTGTAAAACACAAAATCGTGCTTTTGTCAAACTTTAAACTCTTGTCAAACTGTAACCTACAACTGACACCCAACCAAAATCACACACACACTGTTTAAAAGCAAAAATTATCTCATCTTTTGGACATTCATCATATTGCATTGGTTTTCATTTCTTGTCCTAAAACAGAGCACTAATCGAACACTAATACTAATAGAAAATCAAATGTGTTTTTAATGGTAGTATTATTTTATACAGAAATGAATTATTTATAATTCAGATGAGAATAAAGTTAAAGTTAATTAAAATTTTAAGGAAACAAATATATTGATCTGAAATATAGCAAATTAATTTTAAATTCATTCAGGTACAATTACCAAACATATCTCAAGGCCTTTTGAATAAAGGGTGGCAGTCTTTCATTATCAACTATTGTTGTGGACTATATTCAAGAATAAAATTAAAATATCGGATTGATATCGGTATCGGCAACTAGCCAAAGCTGCGGCATCGGTATCATATCGGAAGTGAAAAAGTGGTATCGGGACATCCCTATGGCCACGCATTTGAAGCGACATCACCCCGGTGTTTCACTGACATGAGTGAAAACGAAGGCTGCTCAACGTTTCACAATCAGACCGGGCTAAAGCCATCACAAACGCTATCAGTGTGTTTAGGTGCAGACATGAGGCCATATTCGGTTGTGCAAAACGAGGGCTTTAAACACATGCTGAAAGTGCTTGAGCCACGTTACGACATCCCGTTGCTGATGATTTTATATATTTTAATTTAATAATTTAAAAGTGTTAATAAACAAAAAGACAAAACTTATAAGTATAAATAACTTATAACATAAAAGGCTTATGTTTATTTGTATTGTCTTTTTTTTTTTTTTGCTGATCCGAAAAATGATCCGATCCGTGACTCTGATCCGAGAAACGATCCGAACCGTGAGTTTTTTTATCCGTTGCACCCCTACAACTGATGCACTCAATCTGCTGCATTAAAAAACTGAACTGAACGAATGAAAACCAATAGAAGTCACCTTTTCATGCGCTGCTCTTTGCTCGGGGTCGTGCGGGTGTAGAACCTGGAGCCGGCAGATTTCACACACGTCGCCGTGGAGATACGGGCAGCGGTCGCCATAGTTACACTGGCCCGCCGCCAGGTACGGGCAGAGTTGCGGCTGAGGCCCGGCGTCCGGATACGGGCCGGATGAGGCAGAACTCTCAGAACTCTCCAGCCCAGAGCGAATGGCCTCCAGGTACGAGTGCGGTTTACCGTGAGCGCTGGCGTCTCTGTAGTCCCAGCAGTCCTCGGCACTCTCTCCATACGGGCCCAGAGCTGAGAACACACCCACATACACATTACAATATCTCCTCCATACAGACCCAGAGCTGAAAACATACACAACATAACAATCTCTCCAGGGTCTGTTGGGAAAAGACTCGACTCGTTCACATTTCAATTGATTTCTGAAAGTTCAAGAGAAGCAAAAGAAACTGTGTTGCTGCTCCTTCTTTCATTCGTTCTTAAAGGTGCAGTGTGTAAATATTAGCGTCATCTAGTGGTGAGGTTGCGAATTGCACCCAACAGAAGTTACGTTGGCCAACAGGAAGTGATGTCGTCATTTGAGACAGCAGAGAGTAGCCAGTTAAGAAATGAGGCGCAAAATGGCTATTTCAATGTAAGGGGACTTGCGATGTATGTAGGTAGAAATGGCTCATTCTAGGGTAATAAAAACATAACGGTTCTTTATGTAATATCTTTATACACCACTGAAAACATAGTTATGTACAGTATATGATATTGCATTTCTGTCAACAGATCCTCCTAAATATTACACAATGCACCTTTAAAGGAAACGTCTCGGTTACATATGGTAACCCTCGTTCCCTGAAGAAGGGAACGGAGACGCCACGTCGGTGACCGACGAATAGGAATCTCGCTAGAGAGGCAAATCTACTTCGAGTGTAACTAAAACGAGCCAATGCACATTGGCAAGCTATAATTGCATCAGCTGCGCTGCATTGCGGCACACGCATATAATGAGCAGCATTTAGGCATCACATCACATCGCATCTTTAGGTTTTTGCTGAGGAGCCGAGCCGGTGACCTGGCTGCCCCAGCGGGGTACAAATGTGGCGAGGTTATGTGGCGTCTCCGTTCCCTTCTTCAGGGAACGAGGGTTACCATACGTAACCGAGACGTTCCTCTTCAGTTCCTACGAATAGGAATCCCTACCAAAGGGCCACAACTGCTGACCCCATCCAGTGCCCTGTGCAAGCCTCTTGCCCCTTCTTGCCTGGCAGGACGATAGGAGAGGGCTTACACAGAGAGAGCCCCTCACTGCTGTTCCGTGATAACCCATACAGTGAGACTATTGGATAACACTGGGAAAGCGTGCCCTTTCCATTAGGAAGGAGAACACTGGGGAACCCACATTCTTCCCCGAAGGGGTTAAGGGGAGATATCCATATGGATTAACACAAAGGTTGTACTGCATATGATATACTGGGTGACTTAGCCCAGGGGAAAGACACAGGCTTCCGTTTAGGAGCAGATATGGAAGAAACACATATTGGATCCCCGCAGGGTTGCATACACGGAACCCAGCCTAGACCCGGTTCTCAAGGATTCAACGGATAAAGGCCTGGCGCCGGACACTCCAACACGTCCGGCTCGAGGGTGTTGGAGGACTCAACAGGTTTTTCACTCTGGAGCAATAAAAGGCGCAGGGCGCAGCAAGCCGACAGAGCCAGGCCTCTCTGTTCTTCTTCCCATTTAGGGTGAGAACACGGGAGGAGACCGGCTCTACACACAAAACTATAATATCTAGCAAAAGTGTTAGGTGTCACCCAGCCCGCAGCTCTAGATATATCTGTAAGCGAGGCGCCACGTGCCAACGCCAAGGAGGATGCCATGCCTCTCGTGGAGTGAGCATGCAATCTGAGCGGGCAGGGCACGCCTTGTGCTTGGTAAGCCAAGGAGATGGCATTCACTATCCAGTGGGCCAACCTCTACTTGTCTCAGTACAACATGGTTGTCACCCGGCCCGAACTCTAGGCACGATTCGTCGACCAAAAATGCCTGCAGGTCCCCTACCCTCTTGATGGAGGCCAGTGCAATCAGCAGCAAAGTCTTCATGGAAAGAAGCTTTAAGTCTGCTGATTGCAAAGGCTCAAAGGGAGCATCCTTGAGTGCTCGAAGCACCAGGGAAAGGTCCCAAGAGGGTATGGAGGGGGGTCAAGGAGGATTTAACAGTCTCGCCCCTCTAAGGAACCTGACGACCAGGTCGTGCTTTCCAACTGTTTTGCCATCTATGAGGTCATGGTAGGCTGAAATAGTGGCAGCATGTACTTCAGAGTCAGAAGGTCCTTCCTCAGAGGAATGGGCCAGGGAGGGGCTGTCACGAGGAGCATGACTTCTGGGAACCAGGTTCAGGTGGGCCATTAGGGAGCCACCAGAAGGACCTGCGCCTCGTTCTCCCTGACTTCGCACAGGGTCTATGCAAGTAGGCTCACTGGGGGGAACGCATATTTGTGAAGGCCTTGGGGCCAGCTGCGTGCCAGTGCGTCCGTGCCGAGTGTTCCCTCGGTCAGGGAGTAAAACAGCTGGCAGTGGGAGGTCTCTGAGGGGGCAAACAGGTCTACCTGAGCCTCCCAGAAATCTCTCCAAATCACCTGAACCTGGGGGTGGATTCGCCATTCTCCCGGGAGCACAGCTTGTCGGCTTGACACGGTTGAGCACACCGGGAGCATACGTGGCCCGAAGCGACCTCATCCTGCTGGTTGATGTACGCAACGGTCACAGTGTTGTCCGTACGGACCAGCATGTCCCAGCCCTGTAGCGGCCTCTTTAAGTGGCTCAGAGTGAGACATACTGAAAGCTACTCGAGGCAGTTGATGTGCCAATGCATTTGGGGGCCCGTCCACACCCCTGACACTGCATTCCCGTTGTACGTGACACCACAGCCGATGGCAGAGGCATCCATAAACACCACAGCATGCCTGGACACCTGTTCCAAGGACAAGGGATCTGGTCACAGGCTGAAGGTCTGGCAGCACTCCTGTGTGATTGTCACCTGGTGAGTGCCGTGGCATGTTCTCTCATGGGAACAAGGGTCCCCTCTGTGACTTTCATGGAGACACGGGGAGACAGGGACAGCCTGAAGGGCAGGATATGCTCGACCCTTGAATGCAAAGCGCAGAAACGGCCTGTTTCGAGTGAGAATCGAGACATGAAATTTTGCGTCCTTCAGGTCAATCGCTGCAAACCAATCTCAGGGACGGATGCATTCGAAAATGTGTTTCTGCATGAGCATTTTGAATGGTAGCTCCTTCAAAAAGTCAAAGGATTTGTTTACCGATTCAAAACTCGCAGGTCCAAGATCGGTCGTAACCTACAGCTTTTCTTGGGTACAATGAAGTAGTACCCTGCAAGTAATACCCTGACCTCATATCGGCTGGAGGGACCGGTTATATCGCGTCCTTCACCAGTAAGGGCGTTCATAGTGCTGTCGCTCTAATGTGACTGGTAGACTGCAGCACTGCACGTCTGGCCATATCTATACAAAATACCATCACAAGTGATATATACAACTATCATTTTAATTTGACTAGGATTTAGGCTCAAAAGAAACAGTATGCTGTTGGGAGAGTGTTTTTATATTACCACAGCAGTGTTCAGTGGATGAAATCATTTAGCCTACTGGATTAACGATCGATCAATCAACAGATTAACTCGTACTGTCATAAATTACTAAAACGTCATTCGAATTTGACAAATAATCAATTTTCTTGTCCCTAATAGTCAACATAATGCAGGGGAAACTGTAAAATGATCTGCAGCAGTGCTAAACTTGCATCATAATTACAACACTCGAACTAAATGTGTGAATTAAACTCACTGAGACTGTCGACAGTTTCTTTTCCATGCATCATTTTATTATATCCATGTATGTGGTTACATTCAAATCATATAAAACAGTGAAATCGCCCTCGAACTCTTCTGTCTTGCCTGCACTCGAGACGGTGACGTGAGCTGAGCTCCTCTGAAAGTCTTCTTTCCAATCGGTTGTCGCTTGCGAAAATCGCTTCTCATTTGCATAAAGTTGACATTTCTGAACTTTTGTCGCGCGTCTCGTGTCGCTTGACACGCCCACATTCTGTCGCCAACGGTCACTGTGTCGCCGGAAGTCGCCAGCGCTCCATTGAAATGAATGGGATCATGTCGCTTTGTCGCTGCGTGTCGCTGGCAGTGTGAACGGGGATTGATGGTCCGAACGAGCCAGCGAGACAGACTGGGGAGCGCTACCAGGCTTGCAGAGACCGTACAAGTGGGACCAGAGGGACCTCAGGCGTACCCACAGTGGGGCAGCGAGGTGGAACGCAGGGACACGGCACAGGAGGCTCTCTCTGGGAGGCGGCCTGTAGCGGGGTCTGAGTGTGCTGTGCAACACTTTCCTGGTCACCTTTTCACTTTCCTTTCCTCAACACTTTCCTGATTGTGGCCGTCAGTGAGGACAGGAAACGACCGCATCCAGAAACAGACGAGTGGAATGTTATCTTTAGAAAGATGCAACTCACACTCATGTAAGCTCTTTTAGGAGACTCGCTCTCTCTGTGCTGAAGCACACAGGGGAAAAGATCGCGGCAACACTGACAGGGAATGTGCAGTCTGTAGACAGTGTGCACTCACTCTCGTTGAAGGCGCAGCTCTTCACTGCTTGCAGATTAGAGACAGGACAAAAAAACAGCTCGGCTCTGAAGCGAAAAGCTGAAGATGCGATGCACCTTCTGCTCATTATATGCGCGTGCCGCAATGCGGGTCAAAGAGTTTGACCTGCTGATACCGATTTTAGCCGATTCCGATTTCATTTTTTCTAACCACTTTACAGCACACACAAATATTTATTTTCTATCTTTTCTTTAATAGAACATTTTACATTTTGCATAGAACATAGATCATTTTTTTAACAGATAATCGCTATAAAATAGAACTATATAAATTACTCCTGGTGTGGGAAATTGACACACATCTAAAGTGCAGTGTTATGGAAGAACCATTTCCTTCTTTTCATATCCAATATCCAACTAATTTTAAAAAATATATTTAGCAAACTAAACTTCTGTATGAAAACAGGTAATGGCAATAATATATATATATATATATATATATATATATATATATATATATATATATATATATAGCCTTGCAGTATAAACCCCCGCTTCACTGCTGCTCACACAACGCTCCTGCTTGACGCTCACGCACTGCTCCTGCTGCCGGTGTGAATGCACTCATTGATTAACATGCATGACGAAAAAAAATAATAATGCGCTGCTCACATTTGCGCTGTGAAACGGCTGTAATTCACGAGGTTTCCTAAATGTGTGTTCCGTGTGCACGTGTGATGCTGATGCTGTGCGATGTTAATCATGCGGCGCCCGAGTGCATTTGATCGGCATAAAATCGGTATATGTCAGACTGACCGGTCGCCGGTCATGGCCGATCACGTGAAAATCGGCCAATTCCGGTCACCAGCCGATCAATTGGTGCATCTCTAGACACAATAGGGCTGTTTCCAATCAAATGAAATCAGCATCAACAAAATAGATCTTTGCACTGCAGAGGAAACACAGAAGCTGCTTCTGAAGTGGATTTAGATTCATTTACACAGTTTAATGCAGATCAGAGGGACATGAATGTGTTTAACCTGCTGTTACACATGCAGAAATAATGTTCATGGGTCTCATTTATAAATGTGGCACAAAACCGGGCTGAAAACGTGCATACGCCACTTCCTATCGTGTTTCCATAAAATAAAATAAAGCAAATAAAAATACTATATATTGAATGTAACTTGACACCCTTGCCTCATTTAGTATGCGCAGTTCTATGAATATGCAAATGAGCCCTACCTCCACTCACTCACTCAGCTCAGAGATCCACTGGTTGACGATCACATGTTGATCTGATTGGTTACAAGGTAGTTTGTGACGTCAGAAACACCAGCGATTTCAAAGCGTGTGTTTGAGACTGTCTTTGGTTCACTGCAGTTTTAAGGAGGAAATACTCAGCAATGCTGTCGACTTATGAACTTACACATGGTTTGTCTTAAAGCATATTAAAAACACCACATAGACACATAAACAACATTACAAGCTGGATATTCACCACTGGGGGACTTTAAAGAAAAAACGGCACTCTTCATGTGATATATTAAATGATATAAATATAAAAGACATACAGAGGTATTTTTGCACGTTATAAATGCACAAGCGCACTAGTCTAACCTACTAGACTACATCATGTAGTGTATGTGTGCGCACTCTCTCTATCGGCGTTTCTGTAAAGTGATGGACACACTCGATTATGTCGGATCACACATCATTAAAACAACAATCACAATATTACCGTAGACGATATACATTACACACCCCTAATAGAGTCCAATAATTTACTTTATTTCTTTCATTTCTAATGTAGCATGTAGTGTATCTGCGCTAGAGTCAGAGTAGTGCAGATTAGGGGTGTAACAATATATCCTGTCACAATACAAAAATGCAACAATATGTATCGTGGATAGTTCACCCAAAATAAAAATTACAGTGTCAGGAAAAATGAACGTTTACAGAGTTTTAGTGTCAGAACTACATTAAAACACTATATATAATGTTGAATATGATGTATAATAATGCAGTGAGGGAATATGTGTGTGTCCTGATAATGCCAGATGTCTGATGTTAGCAGTAAAAGTGTCCTACATTATTATAAATATATCTAGTCAGTGACAGTGAAAGCATATTCATCTACAATAATTCAGTATTTTCAGCATCAGAATCATGAATATTGTTATTCTGGTGTCTCTATTGTCCTGTGCTTTGGGTTTCAGCGCCAAATCCAAGACTATTCATTTACACACACTATGAAATACCAAATCTACCATTTTAATCAACAGTTAATTTTTTGCTAACCTTTTATCATATGTCTTGGAGTATAACAACAATATCGTATCGTGAGTTCAGTATCGTGACATGAGGGAATGGTACCTTTGTCTCTCAGCACCAGTGGTTTTTTGCCAGGTTTGCCAGTGTTTGCTGGTGGAGCGGGTCCCGGCGCTGACCCGGGTCTGTTCGGGTTCTCGACCGCTGCGCCACGGCCACACGGTTTCACATGATCATATCTATCACACAGCACACATAACACACATTTAATACATATATGAGACGTACATGGAGATTCTTCAGTTAGGGGACCTCTTCATTCTGTTATTAAAGTCACTTTTCTCCACTTTTTTTATTTGTGAATCATCTGTGATTGTATATACATTTTTGTGATTGATTGGGACTAGACTTTTTGAAGAACCTGGTAAGAAAGAATAATCAAATACATAAAATTGCTGCATCTGGAATTTTTATTTCTAGAAAATATTCACATCTTTAAAATTGCACTGTAAAGTCACTCTTTACATAGTCGTCTTGTGGCTTTGGCGCTGGCTAGGCAGAACTGTGGATCGTATCACACAAGTCGTGTGTACGTGACCATTCAGCACATAGTTATACATTCAGCACATAGTTATACATTCAGCACATAGTTATAGGCATCTAAAGATTTACAGTACAGGCCAAAAGTTTGGAAACATTTCTATTTTTAATGTTTTTGAAAGAAGTTTCTTCTGCTCATCAAGCCTGCATTTATTTTATCAAAAATACAGATTTTTTTTTTAATATTGTGATATATTACAATTTAAAATAATTGGTTTTCAAAAATAATTTATTTCTGTGATGCAAAGCTGAATTTTCAGGATCATTACTCCAGTCTTCAGTGTCACATGTACCATCCAGTCCATCACATGATCCTTTAGAAATCATTCTAATATTCTGATTTATTATGAGTGTTGGACACAGTTCTGCTGCCTAATATATTTGATGAATAAAAGGTTAAAAAGAACTGCATTTATTCAAAATAAAAAAATATTTTCTAATAATATAAATCTTCTTTACTATCACTTTTTATCAATTTTAACACATCCTTGCTGAATAAAAAGTATTGATTTATTTCAAAAAAAGAAAGAAAAAAAATGACTGACCAGTAGTGGATATTGTTGTTACAAAAGATTTCTATTTTTAAAACATTTGCTTCTTTTTATTTATTTATTTTTTTTACTTTTTATTCATCAAAGTATCCTAAAAAAGTATCACAGGTTATGAAAAAATATTAAGCAGCAGAACTGTTTCCAACTTTGATAATGAATCATCATATTAGAATGATTTCTAAAGGATCATGTGATAGACTGGAGTAATGATCCGGCAAATTCAGCTTTGCATCACAGAAATAAATTATAATTTAAAGCTGCCGTCGGCAACATTTTTTTGATCATATTCAGTGTAATCGACACTATAATCCGACAGAACAACATAAATAAGGTGGTTTTAGAATAAAACCCGAGCTTCTAACTCCACCTGGAGCGTGTTATTTGTTTTGCAAAAATCCACCGCTCCCGGATCATCGGGTCCAATCAGCGCAGGGGGGTGTGAGATCTGACTGTCAATCACAGGTCGTGCACACGCCACAGATCCCCCCTCACTCGCGCACGTTAATATCACATGCACACGCCTGAAGTTCGCCTGGAGATTGCATGAAGCGTGATGGCTGAGAGAAAATCTACTAACAAGCTTCCAATTCCTCGGTTATTGCTATCTATGGATAGATTAGCCAGGGCAGCCTACCTCCGAGTCCATGGTGTTGATAGATGCTGAAGAGACGGACGCGTTCACAGAAAATCAGGTACACACGCACAGTGACGCACTGACGAGCACGACCTCGATGGGAGGGTGCTCGCTGGTAGTGGGGAGGGGCATGAGAGTTGTAAACATTCAAAATTTTGGCTAATCGACCCAATCTGCCAGACTTGCCGACGGCAGCTTTAAAGTATAATAAATTGAAAACCAATTATTTTAAATTGTAATAATATATCACAATATTAATTTTTTTTCTGTATTTTTGATCAAATAAATGCAGGCTTGATGAGCAGAAGAAACTTCTTTCAAAAACATTAAAAATAGTAATGTGTCCAAACTTTTGGCCTGTAGTGTACATGACCTCAGTTTCTCTATCAGGTGTAGATGTCAGGCCACTCAATCGAGGTACCGTTCACGTTAATCCTGTCAGGTCATCCATTGAGTGAGTGTGTACGGGTCTGGTCAATTTGGTTCCGTCCGTTAAAGTTAACTTTTGCAAATAATAATCGCAAGTCCTGGACAGTGAGAGATCTTGCATATTAAGATGAAATCGGGAAAAAAAAGAAGCTAACAAAACTTGCAAACTAGCGTTAGTGAAGCGGCCAGGGGAATCTCTTTGCCTCCACCTAAGCTCCGCCCACAAAGAGACGTCACAACGTTTACGAGTGAAACGCTTTACAAACAAGAACAAATGTAGGACGGGGCTTTATTGTGTCTGTGGTGAATTGATTGGATGGCTGTGGTTTGCTATTGGTGGATCTCATGTGAGTGACAGGTTGCCCCGCCCTCGCGCCGGTACACACGTCATCAAAGACAAATTGAAGAATCAATCATAAAATATGCCTAGTTACTCAGCAAAATGCGTGCAAAAAGGTTTAAAACATGCTATTTGCGTCACCTGCATCGGTCTCCATAGGCACAGACTCCTCTCTGGTAGTATTTACAGATGGTTGAGGGTTTGCTCGTGTTCAGATCGTGAGAGAACAAACACCTGCTGCCCTCACGACACACACCGTGCAGGAAATACCTGCACACACACACAAAACATCATCAACACACCTGAAGCAGAGCATGGGATGCTGAATGAATGTGTAAGTGTCAGAGATCCGATGCGTCAGTCCAGCTAACGTTACACCATTTTCTCTCATGTCAAAGTCATGATGATATTATCAATGACCTTATTTACTGCAGTCAGCGAGGCTTTGATGGCTGTGTAATGACGGTTATGCGTTTCTCTTTACCTGCAGGTCACTTGTTTCGTTGACATCTTTTATCCGGGTACGAATGTAATATTTTACTGTGAATTGTTACTGTCTGCACGGTTTTGTGCAACCTGAAAATATCACCGGCTCAGCGCCGCGACTGATCATTGCTTCCGCCTGGTGCGATTCACTTCCACGAGTCGGTTCTTTCGAACGAATCGTTTCATAGCCGTATCTCAGTTTTTGGTTAAAAGAGCAGTTCTTTATTGGTTTATAAAATGAGAACGTTAGGGAAACGTTCTGTGTTTGCTGGGAGTTCACAAACGATTATTTTACATCATGTAAGTACGCATGGAATCGTTTGAACTGACTCTTTTGAACGATTCGTTCACGAATCGCATATATCGCTTTTTCTGCTGAACATAACAAACCAGCTTTCACTACAGATACTTATTAAGGAAGGTGTGGGAAATAATGAAGCGGATAAACTGACCTGGAAAGAGAATACGTTTTATTATTTAATTTTATAGATGGATTTACTGGAGGAATCAGTTTTTTTTTTGCGCCCCCTGCTGGACTAGTTTCGAACACAATGACGTAACCTGTGGAACGTGAGAAAACAAAACCGATCTGAGATCAGGCTCAGAGGACGACAGGTAACGCGAACACCTGAACTCTAATGGAGAAAACTGTGATCAAATACAGACACTGTGGAAGAGATGTGTACAGTTTCTCCTCATATTCTCAGTGTCAGTGTCCGATCTGTCATCAGACTCCAACTTTCGGACTGTTAAACGCGCCGGTCGCGCTCTCCTGCCCGTTTACTAATGGACACAAAGTCTCATGTGCGTTTCTCATAGGATCTATTCACGGACCATCACATCTTGGGTGAGTTTATACGACTATTATTCATGTAATATTCAGTTCCTGTGAAATACTGTTCCAGTGGGCGGAGTACACATGAATATTCATGAGTTCCACAATTGTGGGCGTGATCTTGAGATAATGAGATGGAACTGAAAATATTTGTGCACGCTCCTCAAATCGCAACTTGTTTAGTGGATTATTTCGATAAGGTAATGAAGATTCAATGCTAAGCATTAACTGTTGATAAACTTGAGCCTTACAGATGGGGCTGGGAAACACTGGCTACATTTAAATCAAACACAAAGAGATATATATATATTAAATAATATCATGGCTCTTCCAAGCTTTATAATGGGAGTGAATGGTGCCTGAGATTTTGAAGCCCAAAAAAGTGCAGTAATCTAATCTGTGGTAATCCATACGGATCCAGGGGTTAATAAAGGCCTTCTGAAGCCAAGAAAAATATCCATATTTATAACTTTATAAACTATAATCACTGGCTTCCAGTAACGGCTGTACGCGAGTCTAGTTACGGGTGAAAGAGTGACCTCTGACCCGACTCATGATGTATTGACCATAGACTGTAAAAAAAATATGTAGTGTCCATGACGTCACCCATAGTGTTTCTGAAGAGCATTTTTGAAGTCCAAAGTGTGCGGAGCCGGCCGTCGCCATCTTGGCAGCGTCACTCCCGGATAAATGGAAATGTGCAGCGAGGCGGATTAGCTGAGGTGACGTGACGCTAACAGACAGCTGATAAACGGCTAGTAGTGACATCAGCGGCAATCCACCTGTCACTCAAGTGGCCACGCCCTTAATTATGCAGAACTTTAAGACTTAATATAATTTAAACGGTTGAGTTATATTAAAAAATTCACCCCCCTCACAGTCGTCATGAAGGGCAAAATTAGCTATATAGACCAAAACCACTTTTAGCAATAGGCTGTAAACATGTGTTTTTCTGCTGTAAAGTTGGGCATTTTAACATGCGGGTCTATGGGATTGAGTCTCTTCTGCAGCCGGTCTCTAGTGGCCAGTGGATGAACTGCAGTTTAAGTCACTTCCGTGTTGGATTCAAGAAAGAGACCGGAAGGTTGCAGCTTGGTATTGACAAACGCGGAAGAGCAGATGATAGAGCAAAACAAAACACCGGCTAAAGTCTAAAGTCTAGAAGGAGCATTTTTAAAGAGAAATGTGGGAGGAGCTTTAGTTTGTTTGAACCGCGAGAGGCGTCGACTCTCAGCTGAGCTTACGCTACTCCTACATCATATGTCGGGTCATAGGTCATCATGCTTCGGGTCAGAGGTCACTCGTCATGCTTTGGGTCAGAGGTAACTCGTCATGCGTCGGGTAATGACGCTGGAAACTCAGCTTTGATCAAAGGAATAAACTCGCATAGAAAACAGCTATTTTGCATTGTAAAAATATTTCTCAATTGTTACTGCATTTTTGATCAGATAAATGCAGCCTTGCTGAGCAGAAGAGACTCTTTAAAGAGCGTTGGATGGTAAGCTATAGTGACTCTTTTTCTGTCATGTTTGTCTCCAGAGAATGGAGTGACTCTGAGATACACGTGGGTCTTTCAAACTCAGAAGGTACAGTATCTCCCACCTGTGAATATTACACTATGTGTTAGTTCGAGTGTGTGTTCGTCAGCTGTGTTTGTCGCAGGTCTGGTCTATAACTACACCCTGTCCGGGGTCCGCAGAGATGCTGGCAGCTGGGAGCGGTGTGTGTGTGTGTGTGTCCGGCTCGCGAGATCATGGGACGCTGAGCTGGAGAAGTTTTCTGCACTTCCGGAATGGACTTCAGAGCGGTACAGCATTACACCTCCTGTAGCGAGTCCCTCATGTCACGATTCGACACACATCACCATACTGAACTCACCATACTGAACTCACCATACTGAACTCACCATACTGAACTCGCCATACTGAACTCACCATGCTGAACTCACCATACTGAACTCGCCATTCTGAACTCGCCATACTGAACTCACCATACTGAACTCACCTTTCTGAACTCACCATACTGAACTCACCATACTGAGCTCACAATACTGAACTCGCCATACTGAACTCGCCATACTGAACTCGCCATGCTGAACTCGCCATGCTGAACTCGCCATGCTGAACTCACCATGCTGAACTCGCCATGCTGAACTCACAATACTGAACTCACCTTTCTGAACTCACCATACTGAACTCACAATACTGAACTCACCTTTCTGAACTCACCATACTGAACTCACCTTTCTGAACTCACCATACTGAACTCACCATACTGAACTCACAATACTGAACTCACCATACTGAACTCGCCATACTGAACTCGCCATACTGAACTCGCCATGCTGAACTCACCATGCTGAACTCGCCATGCTGAACTCACCATACTGAACTCACCATACTGAACTCACCATACTGAACTCACCATACTGAACTCACCATTCTGAACTCACAATACTGAACTCACAATACTGAACTCACCATTCTGAACTCACCATTCTGAACTCACAATACTGAACTCACAATACTGAACTCACCATTCTGAACTCACCATTCTGAACTCACAATACTGAACTCACCATACTGAACTCACCATACTGAACTCACCATACTGAACTCACCATTCTGAACTCACAATACTGAACTCACCATTCTGAACTCACCATACTGAACTCACCATACTGAACTCACCATACTGAACTCACCATACTGAACACACCATGCTGAACTCACCATGCTGAACTCACCATGCTGAACTCACCATGCTGAACTCACCATGCTGAACTCACCATTCTGAACTCACCATACTGAACTCACAATACTGAACTCACCATGCTGGACTCACAATACTGAACTCACCATACTGAACTCACCATACGGAACTCACCATACGGAACTCACCATACTGAACTCACCATACTGAACTCACCTTACTGAACTCACCATACGGAACTCACCATACTGAACTCACAATACTGAACTCACAATACTGAACTCACCATACTGAACTCACCTTACTGAACTCACCATACTGAACTCACCATACTGAACTCACAATACTGAACTCACCTTACTGAACTCACCATACTGAACTCACCTTACTGAACTCACCATACTGAACTCACCATACTGAACTCACCATACTGAACTCACAATACTGAACTCACCTTACTGAACTCACCATACTGAACTCACCTTACTGAACTCACCATACTGAACTCACCATACTGAACTCACAATACTGAACTCACCTTACTGAACTCACCATACTGAACTCACCATACTGAACTCACCTTACTGAACTCACCATACTGAACTCACCTTACTGAACTCACCATACTGAACTCACCATACTGAACTCACAATACTGAACTCACCTTACTGAACTCACCATGCTGAACTCACCATACTGAACTCACCATACTGAACTCACAATACTGAACTCACCATGCTGGACTCACAATACTGAACTCACCATACTGAACACACCATACGGAACTCACCATACGGAACTCACCATACTGAACTCACCATACTGAACTCACCTTACTGAACTCACCATACGGAACTCACCATACTGAACTCACAATACTGAACTCACAATACTGAACTCACCATACTGAACTCACCTTACTGAACTCACCATACTGAACTCACCATACTGAACTCACAATACTGAACTCACCATACTGAACTCACCTTACTGAACTCACCATACTGAACTCACAATACTGAACTCACCATACTGAACTCACCATACTGAACTCACCATACTGAACTCACCTTACTGAACTCACCATACTGAACTCACCATACTGAGCTCACAATACTGAACTCGCCATACTGAACTCGCCATACTGAACTCGCCATGCTGAACTCACAATACTGAACTCACCATACTGAACTCACCATACTGAACTCACAATACTGAACTCACCATACTGAACTCACCTTACTGAACTCACCATACTGAACTCACAATACTGAACTCACCATACTGAACTCACAATACTGAACTCACCATACTGAACTCACCATACTGAACTCACCATACTGAACTCACCATACTGAACTCACCATACTGAACTCACCTTACTGAACTCACCATACGGAACTCACCATACTGAACTCACCATGCTGGACTCACAATACTGAACTCACCTTACTGAACTCACCATACTGAACTCACGATACCATATTATAGACATATGATTAAAGGTTAACAAAAACATTTATTTGTGTAAATGAATAGTCTTGGACTTGGTGCTGAAACCCAAAGCACAGGACAATAGGGACACCAGAATAACAATATTCATGATTCTGATGCTGAAAATACTGAATTATTGTAGATGAATATGCTTTCACTGTCACTGACTAGATATATTTATAATAATGTAGGACACTTTTACTGGTAACATCAGACATCTGGCATTATCAGGACACACACATATTCCCCCACAGCATTATTATACATCATATTCAACATTATATATAGTAGTTTAATGTAGAACTGACACTAAAACTCTATAAACTTGAATTTGTTTCTCACACAGTAATTTGTATTTTGGGTGAACTATCCACAACACATATCGTTGCATTTTTGTATTGTGATATATTGTGACAGCTCTACCGACTGCACCACAACATGTCACTGAATCTGTCCCGAGCCTGAGGTGTGTGTTCCTGCAGGTTTGAGGAGGAGCGTGTGTTCGGCTCCTGCTGTTACGGCTTCGCTCTGAGCTTCATAAACCACATGCTCCTGCTGACCGGACACGAGTCTCTGAGCAGAGACCAGTTCACCCAACGCCACGTCTTACCCCGGATGAAGACGGTCTCTCGATACATCAACATCTATCATGCAATATCACAACATGGATTTTACACAGCGAATGCACCGGATGACATGTGATGCACACTTCTTCATAAAACGCTATAGTTTAATATACTGTATACAGTATAGGCCTGTTATTCCACTGCTCCTCATGAATGCAGCGCTGTATTAAACCACACGGTCTTCTATGTAGAACTCTAGGGGTTCTTGACTCAGAGTTAAAGAACACTTGATGCCTAAGAGCTTCTGTACACAGCTGGAGATAAAGCTTCCAAAAGAAGGATTTCACATATAAGAACCACTTTGCTTCCCAGTAGAGCCTGTCAGTTCTTTACATCTAGAACCCTTCGTGTGAGTGAGAGATTCCCTGGATGTTAAAGGTTCTTCATGGAATAAAGAAGCTTTAGTTTAAGAGTGAAGGAGAAATGTCATCAATTATTGCATAATACTTTCATGTTTAAATGAACATTTTTTTCATTTTTTTTAATTAACAAGATTTAAATCATAACTCAATACATAATGTGTGTGTCTGTGTGTGTGACTGAGTGAGTAAGTGTGTGTGTGTGTGTGTGTGTGTGTGTATGTGGGAGTGTGTGTGAACAGAGGAGAGTCTGCTGGAGAAAAGAGAATCGTAATAAAACAAGAATCAACATCAGCGTGTCTTCAGGAGATGAAGAACTGAGGGATTTGAAGTGTTGTAACAGATATGTGGAGATGATGGTGTTTTATTACTCTACAGGAGAGTAAGGAGTTTTATTGAACAGATAAACTCATATCTCTCTCTTTAACCCTTTAGAACCTGAAGCTAAAATAGGTGTTATTCACATATTTAGATTTTTTTACTGTAAAATTCTAAAACGATGTGCTATCTTCATGTGCTAGATGTCATCTTTTTCAGAAAAAGATTAGCTTTCAACAAATTACAGTTATTGACCATTATTGTGTGTGGTGAGTTTGTAAATAGAATTTAAATAGACAAAAACTACTGATTTTTATTTAGAAAAAAAACTGAAAAAATCATGAACGAAAGAAACTAACACTTTAAAGTTGAAAAATTAACTATAATACATATATACAAGTCTTTTTTGTGACATTGGTTTTCACAGTTTTCATTTCATAAAGCTTTATCTATTGTGAAGATCATTTCGTTATGGTTGTTGTGCTGGAATTTATTCTCATGTTTATTAATGAGTAAAACTACAGTAACTCTTCAGCTTGAGATCTTTCATCTAAACTGGTTATATCTCTAGTAGTGAGTGTTTTATGAACAGCAGAAGAATCATATTCAGCACAACAATGTTCTTCCACAAAATACATGCAGTTTGGATTTTAACCACTAGAGGGACAAAAGTTACATCAACTTCAATGAGTTATTTAAATGTTTTCTAGTGATAAAGTATGTTTTTGAGCAGTTTAATTCAGAAAATGTAATTTAAATTAAAAGTCAATTAAGACCAATTACATTTAAACTAAATCCATAAAATGATCCTACGATGGGAAAAATGTTCTGCAAATGAAGCTCCAGACGGAACCATTCAAAGTTCCATATAGAACCTGTTGTTCTAAGAGTGATGATGTCACTCATCACATGACAGATGTGGGTCAGTCTGTAACCCTGTAAATACAGCAGACTTTTGGCTTTGAGTTGCAGTGACGCTCGATTCACACTCGTATCAAACGCTTTTTGGGACACTTTTCAGTGTATTTGCATAGTTTAAACTTTTCAGGAGAATCCACCTTAATCCTAATATAAGGTGATTAAATCTGCACACAGTTTATACAGTATAAAGATGTTGAGTGTGACATCACAAGGCTTGAAAGTTTGAGTCAATGTCCATTAGACAGACATTTCTTCTGAGATACTAAAATTATATATTTAACTGACTAAAAAAGAACTTTGATTTAGTTCACATAGTTCTACCGGTCAGATTCTGTTACTTTGATAAATGAAAAATATTTAAAAGTACAATTTACTGTGTAAAGGCATTAGTGTTATAGCTGTACCATTTAACATTTCAATTATACGCAGTTGTTTTGGTGTTATTGAGATACTAATGTATTATAGTTTCATTAATATTCTCCATTTTCATTGTAGTTCAAGTTTTAACAATTTGAGTAAATATATAGTGTATTCAAAAAGCACCAATAAAACAAGATCATGTCTCATGTATATTTCAGTTGTTTTTGTCTATATATACAGTTGCAATCCAAATGATTCAACCCCCACTGCAAATCAGCTTTAATGGAAAAATGCACACAATTTAAGCTGTTTGCAATGAACAAATCAAACAAAAGTAATTGAAACAGCTCAACACAACAAATGTTTCAAGTGGTTTCCGCAAATTCAACTGAAAATGCAACTTTTAATGACTTCTGCACTCTCAAAATTGTTCACCCCCTTCATCTTTAGCACTTAGTAGAGCCTTTCGCTGAAGCGAGATGTATAACAGACGGCAGCTTCTGTGTCTGAGGGATCTGAGCCCGTTCCTCATGAGCAACGGCCTCCAGTTCAGGGATATTCCTGAGTTTGTGTTCTGCAACCGCCTTCAAATCCCACCAGAGATGTTCTATAGGGTTCAGGTCAGGAGACTGTGTGACTGTGATGTGACTGTATCTCCCAGGACTTCTTCTGCAAACAAGCCTTGCTGGACTCTGAGGTTTGCTTGTGATCATTGTCCTGTTGAAGGTCCAAGCTCCAGCTTCCTCACTGACGGCATGATGTTTTCTCCCAGGATCTCCTGATACTTCAGTGACGGATATACATCAGCCGAGAGCATCACGAGCTCCTCATGCTGAACTGTAGACAGAGTACGCTTCATTCTTCCTCCTCCAGACACACACCGCTGATCCACAGGGACGAACAGCTCCAGTTCTGTTTCATCACTTCACTTCACAGAATCCCAAAACTTCTGTGGCTTATTTATGATTTTGAGCTCTTTTCTTGTGCTTTGGGTCAGTAGTGGTGTAGTCTGGCATCATGCCTCACTGTTCAGCTGAAGCCTCAGAGGAACAGTGCTGCTGGTCTTCTGCAGTCGCTCCAGGGCTTTCTGAACCGGCCTTCTCAGAGATCTGGTTTCAGCCGTTGATACGTCCCTTCTTCTGCCCGTCCTGGCAGAGTAACCACTGTTCCTTTAACACTGAACTTGCGAACTATGCTTCCAACAGTGTCTCGAGGAACATTTAGTGCCTTCGCTATCTTTCTGTATCATGTGCCTTGTTTGAGAAGGGCGATGATATCTTCTCTTTTTGGACCATTCTTTTGCCATATTTCTAACATTCAGTCAAACGTGACACTCAACAATCCACACCAGTTCAGATATCTCATGTGTTCTAGCTCAAGCACACCTGGTGCAACTAATGAAGCCCTTGATTTAAAAAAAAGTACTTTTTAAAAAAAAGACTTTTGTTTGATTTGTTCGTGTGTGAGTGTGTGTGTGTGTGTGAGTGAGTGAGTGAGTGTGTGTGTGAGTGTGTGTGTGTATGTGTGTGTGTGTGTGTGTGTAAAGAATGACTGATCTGTTTATCGTCAGTGTTTGACAGAAGGCAGACGGAGGAACTGAAGCCTGTCGTCACGCGAGCTGATGAACATTAATGAAGTTGCCATGAAATCGACACCACAGTTCCTCAGGATTGTCAGCGGCAACCGGATCCGCGTGAAGCGTCGACGTCACTGAAACAAACACACACACACACACACACACACACACACACACACACACACATTCTCTCTGTTCACTCAGAGTTCGGTCTCACACAGAGTCTGTCCGTGTTCTTCCCGATGGACAAGAGTGTGATCAAACTCAACCACTGTGAGAAGGACATCTTCTGCTTCTTCGTCCCGGATCAATGTCCTGAATGCGGGATGAGTTTCAGTGGGAAGAGGCTTGAGGAGGCGCCGGTCAGCATTCCCAACCCCTTCTCTAACGGACACAAAGTCCCGTGCGCTTTCCTCGTGGCCTCAGCAGAACACAGTGTGCTCAGGTACGACTTTAACATCGCTCTTATAAGAGCAAATCCTCATGTAGAGATTCACTGAACAGTTTCTCGGACTGACGCTGTGCTTTTGCAGGGACTTTGACGGCCACTCGGATCTACACACAGGAATCACTAACACTAACGGTATGTGCTGTCATTTTAACACACAAAAGTGCTACAGTATATAAAGAAATTTGTATTTGCTAGTGTATGTAGTTTTAGTTTTCTTATAATCAGGGTTAAAACTACAAACATAAAAAAAATCTACTTTTTTTTAACTCAAAATAAAATGTATATATTAATTTCAACATTTCTCATTTAGTTTATGTTAAAGTACAAAAATTTGAAATTAAATGAAAATGGACAACATCATAAAAACTGATTCAAATCAGATCTGATAACAGACTCTAAACTGTAATGTGGACTCTTCTGTAAAGCTGCTCTAAAACGATGTGTATTGTGAAAAGCGCTATACAAATAAATGTGAATTGAATGAATCCAGGAATAGTCTATAACTACACGAGGGCCGGAGTCCAGCGGGAACAGGAGGGATGGGAACGCTGTGTGTGTGTGCCGCTGGTCCAGCCCGACATGTTCAGTCTCATAAACCAGTGGGACCAGTACCTGGAGAAGTTCTCCTCCCATCAGATGTGGGACCCACTGTGGCACAGGTCAAAGACTACACACACACACAGACACAGACACAGACACAGACACAGACACACACACACACACACACACACACACACACACACACACACACACACACACACACACACATTCTTGTACATCTATCTTTATGAGGACATTCATTGACACACTGCAATCTCTAGCCGATTACCCTAACCTTACCCATCACAACTAAGTGCCTAACCCGACCCCTGACCCTAAACCGACCCTTAACCTCACTATAACCTTATCCCTAAAACCAAGTCTTGACCCTCAAACAGGCCTTTAAAGGCTCTCAGAAACTGAGGACCGGTCAACATGTCCTCACTTTACTCTCTTTGTCCTCACTCTAATGGTCTAAAACTCAAACTGGTCCTCACAAAGATAGTTGTACAAGTACACACACACACACACACACACACACACACACACACACACACACACACACACAGAAAACTGCATCCAACGGAATCCTCACATTCTTTCAACTCAAATTTAAAATAACTCACAATTTCATGCACAACCCTTTTAATTCCACTCTAAATATCTCACATTGGGAGTCTCTGCCGAGCTCTTGTGGAAAAAAATGTGTGTGTATTCGTGGTTCAAGTGAAGACAAAAGTCCTGGGGTCTTGGACCCCCTCCAATGAAACTCAATTTAAAATAAAAAAAAGTACTCTCCTCACGTCATCCAAGATGTTCATGTCTTTCTTTCTTCAGTGGAAAAGAAATGAAGGTTTTTGAGGAAACCATTCCAGGATTGTTCTCCATATAGTGTCTTCAATGGGGTCCAACGGGTTGAAGGTCCAGATGTGAGTTTCAGTGCAGCTTCAAAGTCTCGACACGATCCAGCCGAGGAATTAGAGTCTCATCTAGACAAACCAGCGACATTTTAGAACAAAATAAACATTTATATACTTCTTAACCACTAATGCTCGTCTTGCACTGTTTTCCTAAAAAAATTAATAATTTCTTTTCGACTGAAGAAAGAAAGACATGAACATCTTGGATAACGTGGAGGAGAGTAAAGAAGTTTAGTTCTGAAGGTGACTGCTCCTGTAAGTGTGTGGTGTTGATTATGTTCCAGCTTTAACGAGGAAACACACAACTGCTACAGCTTCACGCTAACCTTCATCAACTGTGTTCTGGCGGCGCAGTCCAAGCCGGGCCTGAGCAAAGACCGGTTCACACACACCTTCGTCCTGCCTCGGATCAGAAGAGCCTCCAAGTACATGATGTTGTGCCGTGAGATTTCCCAGAATCACTTCCACATCGTCGACAGTCCGAGGAGAAACTCGCGGGAGAGTCCGAGTGAGGCGGACGAGGACCACAAGAACTTCTGAGATGTTGTTTAATCATTCATGTATCTTGTATCAAGGTGGAATTTGATTGAATGATGCGTAAATGTGCCTGTTAATCTGTTATGAGCTGAAATTACACTTTGGTAAAGCTTCTCAAAATCAGACATATTTCACTTCCAGAAACACTGTACGGTTTAGATATACTTGAGTCATGATGAATGTGACACTGAGAACCAGGGGGGCCCGGGCCCTATGCATAGGCAGTCCTGATGGGCCCCCATGTTCCTCAACAGATATAGATATAGTTATTATAGCCTATTAATTTAAAATTAAACATGTTTTAAATTAGGCTATTATCATGGTGTGTTGTATGCAAACAGCATCATTAGTGTACAGTTTATTTAGCCTTTACCTCAGATTACATGTATAACCAAATTATCATCTGAAAGTGTATGTTCTGCTTTCAATGGGTCGTCTCAGTTCATTTTTAGCACTAATGATCGCGAAGATATTCAAGCAGTTTAGCACTATAGATTTCGTGTTCTAGTTTGTGCTCACCTTTCTTTGAAAAGAAGTCAGTTACCAATTGTTTCCCCTCATTTTGTTTTCTTTCCTTCTCCTGTCTTTCCTTTCTTTTTCGGTGGCCTGCTTTGGCTTTGAGAAAGACATTTCTACAGCAGAAGTCTGCGCTCCACCAGATGCTCAACTAACCATAGATATCATATAATAAAGGCTAAATGTCTCGTCCGCACTGCTGGCCAATGGAGGTCGACGTCCGCACACGGCGGCCATCTTGCCACAGGGAGCTCGCTCACTCGTAACATTGTGTTAATGGTGCATGTACTTTTTAAATAACCATAACTTGCTCAATTTTCTACCGACTTTCAAACGGTTTGGTTTGTTATAAACGTCAGAGATGTAGTTATGACACTGCATACTTATCAATAAATATATTATATATTTAAACATGTTAAAGCATCCAGAATTATAGCCACGTTAATAACGTTTGTAAGAAACCAAACCGTTTGTAAATCCGTCAAGATTTCAGCGAGATAAGAGGATTTGTGTTCGTGCTGATCACTCACCTTACTTCAGATACCACAGAGCTCGCCAGAAAGCTTCCCTGTGACAAGATGGCCGCCGGTGATGCCGTTCGAGACTCCGCCTTAAGACATCTAGCCTTATATGGATATCTATGCAACTAACTAACATAAACAAAATGCGCGCAGATGGACTAAACCATTTGGTGCATTAGCAAAGGGTGGGACCGTGAGACCTTAGGTAGTCTTTACTTTTTTGTATACAAAATGTAGTCAATCAACCAAGTTATTCAGCCAATACACTAACTTTACATTTCATCTGACATTCGTTATGACATTTAATTAGGAAATTAAAATATATAGGTAAAATAGAATATATTCCAGACTTTTCAAGGTCCCTCTCTCCCCTTGGGGCCGCTGGTAATCAGTACTGGTTTTACCCCCAGTCCAACGCCCCTGCTGAGAACGACAACTGTCAATGTTTTTATCGTTCATTAGCTGAAATAAAATCATTCTGAATGTGATTACAACCTATGTGTCGTTGTCGGTATATCTGTAATGCGGAATCTTAATAAAAAAACAATTACATATACTGCGTTAGAGCAACCTGAGGGTCACAGCACTCACATATTGTTGTCCTATTATTAGTTTAACTGGTTCTATTGCTCTTCTCATTTGTAAGTCGCTTTGGATTAAAAAAGTGTCTGCTAAATGATTAAATGTAAATGTATTCTTTTAAATTTAGACTGATTTTTAAAACGATAACTTGATCAGTATGGTCGTCGTTGGTGTGAATGTGTCTTTGGTCTAGAATTTGAGTTCTGTTCACATTCGTGCTAGCATTTTAGCTGCTTTTCCACTGTCGGGCCAAATAACCATTCTCACTGCGTACACTAGGGCTGTTGAATGCTTGAATCTGATTGGTTGACAAACATTCTAAGGTGTGCAGTTGTTTTCAGGTGAATGCACAGCTAAAGTAGTTCCAGGCAGGTTTTGACCGCATCACAGTTCCATATCACTTTGCCGAATGATTTCAGTTATTTCAGAGCAAAAGAACCAAAACTCACAACGACACAGACCAAGCAAATACATATGTGACACAATTTTTTACATTTATGCATCATCTGAAATCTGAATAAATAAGCTTTCCATTGATGTATGGTTTGTTAGGATAGGACAATATTTGGTTGAGATACAACTACTGAAAAATCTGGAATCTGATGGTGCAAAAAAAAAAATCGAAACATTGAGAAAATCTCCATTTATGTTCACTATTGTGTTGCATTCACTCACACAAATAAATGTTTTATATATTTACGGTAGGAAATTAACAAAACATCTTCATGGAACATTATCTTTACTTAATATCCTAAAGATTTTTGGCATAAAAGAAAAATCTATAATTTTGACCCATACAAATATACCCGTGCGTCATGTGACTGGTTTTGTGGTCCAGGGTCACATATAGTAAACAACAGGATAAAAACGACATTATTTCCTTGTTTTTTGCCACAAAATTACGTTTCATTATGTATGGAAAACACTCTTTCTTCCCACTAAACCACACACACACACACACACACACTCGCACAGAAACGTGTTGTCAGCGCTGCTCTGACGATTTCATCAGTGAAATAGCGTAACAACCTAAAAGCTACACGACGTTTCTCTCTAGCGAAGTAATAACGGCGCTGTTCTTGAAGCAGAGAAACGTACAGTTCAGTATTAGTAGAGATGCTTCTGCCGAACACTGAGAGACAAGCTGCGCTTGTCCAAGCGCAGCTTGTCTCTCAGTGTTCGGCAGAAGCATCTATATCCATATATGAATGGATACTAATTCAATATCCAAGATGGCGCCGCGGATGGCTGCCTCGGTGTGGAGCTCTCCAGTTATTGTGTTGTTTTTGTTGGTTTGTTCTGCGTTTAGTCATTCTTTTCCTATCAGTTTCACCAAAGACGAACTACTGGACATTAGGAAACACACACCAGACAACTTTTTTACAGATTTTGATTACTCAGACGTTTTACTGGACATTCTCGTCGGAGGGGCAGCGGTGTTGTTCAAACGCGCGGTCAGACGCAAACGCGGGAAGCGCGCTGGCGCGCTGGTTAAACTCCGCGAGCGCGGCCTCCGTACTGCACTCCCCAGTATTCATCTTGCGAATCTCCGATCTCTTCCTAACAAAATGGACGAACTTCTTCTCCTCACCCGCACTAACAAGGATTTTTTAAACTCCGCTGCTCTGTGCTTCACTGAAACCTGGCTGAGTGAAGCCATACCGGACAACGCACTACATCTGCCGGGCTTTCAGCTGTTCCGAGCGGATCGCATCGCGGAACTAACGGGGAAAACGAGAGGTGGTGGATTGTGTTTCTACATTAACGAAAGTTGGTGTTCAGATGTAACAACACTGAAGAAGATGTGCTCTCCTAATTTAGAGGCACATTTCATAAACTGTAAACCTTTCTACTCGCCGCGGGAGTTTTCCTCATTCATTCTCGCGAATGTTTACATTCCTCCAGACGCGTGTGTGAGCGCGGCGATACAACAGCTGGCTGAACATATAGCTGAAATGGAACAAAGGTACCCAGACTCTCTTTTAATCATTCTTGGGGATTTTAACAAAGCAAATCTCTCCCGTGAACTGCCAAAATACAGACAGCATGTTACATGTCCTACCAGAGACAGTAATATATTGGACCACTGTTACACCACGATAAAGAATGCGTATCACTCCGTCCCACGGGCAGCTTTGGGGCTCTCTGATCATTGTTTGGTTCATCTTATACCGACCTACAGGCAGAAACTGAAATCAGCTAAACCTGTAATAAGGACTGTAAAAAGATGGACCAACGAAGCAGAGCAGGATCTACAGGCCTGCTTCGATTGCACTGATTGGACTGTTTTTGAAGCTGCAGCCACCGATCTGGATGAGCTCACAGATACTGTAACATCATATATCAGTTTCTGTGAGGATACATGCATTCCTACCAGGACATTCTTATCATTCACTAATGATAAACCATGGTTTACTGGGAAACTCAAACAGCTTCGTCATGCCAAAGAGGATGCTTACAGAAGTGGGGATAAAATCTTGTATAACCAGGCCAGAAACAGACTGACAAAGGAGATCAGAGTTGCTAAAAGAAGCTACTCTGAAAAGCTGAAAAACCAGTTTTCAGCCAACGACCCGGCATCAGTCTGGAGAGGCCTGAGGAACATCACCAACTACAAATCACCATCCCCCCGATCTGTGGAGAATCAACAACTGGCTGACACTCTCAATGCATTCTATTGCAGGTTTGAGAAGCCCAGACTCACACCTCACACCCGCTCTGATGTGCACTTCACACATCCACCATCACCTCCTGCAACCCCTCTCCTCCCCCCTTCTGCCATCCAACCTGAGCTTAAGGTCTGTGTGGAGGACGTGAGCCGAGTCTTCAAAAAACAGAAGACTAGGAAAGCTTCAGGCCCAGACGGCATCTCATCTGCTTGTCTAAAAGCCTGCGCTGACCAACTGGCCCCAGTCTTCACGCAGATCTTCAACAGATCATTGGAGCAGTGTGAAGTTCCCTGCTGCTTCAAACGCTCCACTATCATTCCGGTTCCCAAAAAAACTAAAATCACTGGACTTAATGACTACAGACCTGTCGCTCTCACGTCTGTGGTCATGAAGTCGTTTGAAAGACTGGTGTTGGCCTATCTGAAGGACATCACTGGACCCCTTCTGGATCCCTTTCAGTTTGCTTACAGAGCAAACAGGTCTGTGGATGATGCAGTCAACATGGGACTGCACTATATCCTGCAACATCTTGACAGACCTGGGACTTATGCACGGATCTTATTTGTGGACTTCAGTTCGGCCTTCAATACCATCATCCCTGATCTTCTCACAGCCAAACTGACTCAGCTCTCCATGCCATCCTCAATCTGTCAGTGGATCTCCAGCTTCCTGACAGACCGGCAGCAGCGAGTGAGACTGGGGAAGCTCACATCCAGGACCCTCACCATCAGCACTGGCGCCCCCCAAGGGTGCGTTCTCTCCCCACTGCTCTTCTCCCTGTACACTAATGACTGCACTTCTAAAGACCCCTCTGTCAAGCTCCTGAAATTTGCAGACGACACCACCGTCATCGGTCTCATCCAAAATGGTGACGAGTCTGCTTACAGACTGGGGGTTGAACAGCTGGCTGTCTGGTGCAGCTATAACAACCTTGAGCTGAACACGCTCAAAACAGTGGAGATGATTGTGGATTTCAGGAGAAAATCCCCAGCACTCCCCCCTCTCACCATCATGAACAGCACTGTGGAAGCAGTGGAGTCATTCAGGTTCCTGGGCTCTACCATCTCTCAGGACCTGAAGTGGGCAAATCACATTGACTCCATTGTGAAAAAGGCCCAGCAGAGACTGTACTTCCTTCGCCAGCTGAAGAAGTTCAATCTGCCACAGGAGCTGCTGATCCAGTTCTACTCAGCCGTCATTGAGTCTGTTTTAAGCACTTCCATCACTGTCTGGTTTGGTTCAGCTACCAAATCGGACATCAGGAGACTACAACGGACAGTCCGGACAGCAGAGAGGATTATTGGTGCCCCCCTGCCAACCCTCCAGGACCTGTACTCTTCCAGAGTGAGGAAGAGAGCAGGTAAAATCATCACAGACTCCACTCACCCTGGACACCCCCTGTTTGAACTGTTACCGTCAGGACGGCGACACAGATCACTGGCCACAAGAACATCCAGGCACAGGAACAGTTTCTTTCCACAGGCCATTTCCCTTCTGAACACTTAACATGCCCCCCAAGGCATATGCCTGCAAGTGCAATACTCCCACTGTCTAGTGCAATATTCTCTAACTCAGGTGATATTTATATTTATATTATTCATACTACTCAAAATACTGTAAATATGTTCATAATCTGTAACATGCACTAGACTCCCACTGTCTAGTGTAATATTCTCTAACTCAGGTGATATTTATATTTATATTATTCATACTTCTCAAAATACTGTAAATATGTTCATAATCTGTAAATGTTTATTCAGACTAAACCCAACTGTGACCCCTTTTTTTTACTTTTTATACTATTTTATTTTATTTTTTTATATATTTTATTCTTAGAATTTGTATTACTATGTTTCTTTTTGTATTTGTACAGTGCCCTCCACAATTATTGAACCCCCTGGTAAATATGATCAAAATTGGCTGTAAAAAATAAATCTGCATCGATTATCCTTGTGATCTTTCATTCAAAAAATGTGCAAAATTCTAACCTTTCATTGAAGTAAAAGAATTGAAAGTGGGGGGGAAATCACATTATGAAATAAATGTTTTTCTCCAAAACATGTTGGCCACAATTATTGAAACCCCTAGAATTTTTTACGAGTAAAATATCTCTGAAGTATATTCCCATTAATATTTACCTTTTTTAGTACACCAGGGTGACTAGGAACATGAAACTGTCCAGCTATGACTTCGTGTTTCACAGGAGTTTAAATATGAGGAAACACAAAGGCCAAATCCCCTTAATCATCCATCACAATGAGTAAAACCACAGAATACAGTTCTGATGCGTAGCAAAAGATTGTTGAGCATCACAAACTAGAAAGTGGCTGTAAGACAATAGCTAAAGAATTGAAAATCCCCATTTTGACCATCAGGGCAATAATTAAGAAGTTATAACCAACTAAAGATGTTATGAATCTGCCAGGAAAAGGACGTGTGTCTATACTGTCTTAATGCACGGCGAGGATGAAAGTTTGAGTGGCCAAAGACTCTCCAAGGATCACAGATGGAGAATTGCAGAGATTAGTTGAGTCTTAGGGTCAGAAAGCCTAAAAAAAAAATTATCAAACAACCCCTACATCCCCACATGTTGTTTGGGAGGGTTTAAAAAAAAAACCTCCTCGCTCATCCAAAAACAAATTCCAGCAAATTTAATTGTCAGACACGACTGGATCTTCAAACAACACAGGGTTCTGTGGTCAGATGAGACTAAAACAGAGCTTTTTGGCAGCAAACACACTAGATGGGTTTGGTGAACACAAGGATAAAAAGTACCCCATGTGTACAATTTAATATACATTGGATCTTTAATGTTGTGGGCATATTTTTCTGCTGGAGGTCCTGGACTTCTTGTTCAGATACATGGCATTGTGGATTCTATCAAATATCAACAGATAAAAAATCAAAACCTGACGCCTTCTGCTAGAAATCTTATAATGGGCCGTGGTTGGATCTTCCATCAGGACAACGATCCAAAACAAACATCAAAATCAAAACAAAAATTTGTTGTGGAGCACAAAATGAAGCTTCTGCCATGACCATCCCAGTTCCCTGACCTGATGAGTGGGCTGAACTGAAGAGGAGAAGCACCAACATGGATCTGGGAATCTGAAGGATCTGGAGAGATTCTGTGTGGAGGAATGGTCTCTGATCTCTTGTCAGTTATTCTCCAAACTCATCAGGCATTATAGGAGAAGACTCAGAGCTGTTATCTTGGCAAAAGGAGATTGCAAAAAGTATTTAATAAAAGGGTTTCAATAATTGTGGCCAACGTGTTTTGGAGAAAAACATTTATTTCATAATGTGATTTTCCCCCCACTTTCAATTCTTTTACTTCAATGAAAGGTTAGAATTTTGCACATTTTTTGAATGAAAGATCACAAGGATAATCGATGCAGATTTATTTTTTACAGCCCATTTTGATCATATTTACCAGGGGGTTCAATAATTGTGGAGGGCACTGTATATGTGCACTGGAAGCTTCAGTACCAAGAAAAATTCCTTGTGGGTGCAAGCACACTTGGCAATAAAGCTCTTTCTGATTCTGATTCTGATTCCATTACAGACTTAAGCAAAACTTCTGCAATATTTTCTAAATGTCGATAAAAAACGTTCCATTAACCGATGTTATGGGACTAAACAACATTTTTTCCTCTCGCATTTAATCATTTGAAAAATCATGGTGACGGATGTTGATAGGTTTACATATGTCTCAGCCACACCGCACTAGCCATTATTATTCCCGGAAGGAGTCGTAGGCGTGTGTCCAAGCTTTAATGGCCAGGAAAGCCCCTTATACTGGGAGCGGCACGGATGAGGTGTTTCTGGGTGTTTCTCCCTCATTTCTGCTTTGAAGTCCGGATAAATTGTGGCATTTCTTGTTTTGAATCCAGTATTCCCGTAATTCCTTTGTCTTTTATGAGTTTAATAAAAACGTCTTCTCTCCAAACATACAGCGCCATCTTTAAAGAATGAGCGACTTTTACGTTCGTCAGGTGACCTGGACATGCCAACCGTTTTCCATTGGACTTTTGCGAAATATTATTTTTTCGAATTGCCTGAAAAACCACCTCTTGCGAGCGTAAAATCTTTTTTGCGATATACAGGAGTTTTTGCGAGATTGACATGTTTCCATTGGCCGTATTTTCAATTCGCAGTTTGAAGGGTAATGGATACGCGGCTACACAGACTCAGGTAATTCACACGCTTCATCTCTCGCTCTCATAACTGCATTAATAACTGCATTCGTCTGCTATTAGTGGCTCAAGTCTCCATTATTAGCTCTAAAATGATGTTTTGGAATTAGCAACGGAGGCGTGGGATGAGATGCACATCATCTGACCAATGTCTTGAGATGTAACTGTAATATAAGCAGAATAATTCACTCCAGACCGTTGAATTATTAGAGAATAAAGCACAGCTGAGGTGTAAAGGCCACTCTGCTGTTCTTTTCTAACAATTCAACAGACCGTCATTAATTATTCCTTCCTTCACCTTTAGAACCGTTCGGCCCGATGACGGAAAAGTTGCTTTAGTGATAAAACACAATGGACACTGGTCTTCTCTCGGTGTATTTATTGTTGAACACTCTTTAACTTGAGTCTGGATGTTGTTTAAACAAGCTCTGCACATTATTAAAAAAATAAATAAATAGCAACCTAATATTTTGAAGCAAAATAAACTGGAATGTAGAAAGGAATGCAGGTTTAAACGTCCTCCTGTTCGGTCCGCTCTCTTGAGGAGACCCATCTGCTCACCAGCACCTCCTGAAACACACACCATTACAGATCCAGACGTGTAGAGGAACTCTGAGACACACACACACACACACACACACACACACACACTGTCTTTCTGTCTCACCTGTACAGTGAACCGCTTCACACACTCGGGAGACGACAGCATGTCTTCTGTCAGATCTGATGGAGTGATGACGTAGCAAAGCATCAGTTCCTGCACAGAAAACATACGCAACGTCACAGAACACACTAAACTTTTCAACAAATACACACTTTTTGCACTGTCCGTAAATTAAGTTATATATTCAATTATATTAGGGCAGTGGCATCACACAAAAAACAACACCACATACATTAAAACCAATCATATTCCACATTAGGGCTGTCACTTTTGAGAAAAATCTAATTCGAACGGATATCAAATATCAAGCAATGTTTTCGAATATATTGGAATATCTACGAGCCCCCTGGACGCCTGGCCGTCTGCTGTCTCTCTAACTCCGCTGCCTCATTTGGATGGTAACTTGACAGGTGAGCGCGAAGATTGAATGTCGAGGATTCGTAAGTAACCCGTTTTTTTGCAAATTTGGCAAACTACCTTATCTTTAATGGTTACTTTACCATCTACGGTGTAGAAGTTGGGGTCGTAATTGTCCGCTCAGGCGTTCTGTGCGTTATCTTCCATTTTCAAGAGGGTGGCTATTATTTGCTTGATTTGGTCATGGGTCTACGCTACAATACGTTTAGAGCGCCCTCTACTGGATGAGATGGCAAACTATAAAATAAAAAACAAACGGTCTAATCATAGACTGTAAAAAATGCACTACACATGGCACTTTAAAAACCGAACTGTTTATTTATAGTTCGATTACGGATATTTCACGTCATGTTCGAATGCATATTCAAATATCGAATAAAAAGTGACAGCCCTATTCCACATGCACATATCTACATATTACAACACTCCAATGCACCGTGCTTTACAATAAAATTGACACGACAAAAAAACAACACTTAGGCCCAATCCCAATTCTATTTTATACCCCTTCGCCTACCCCTTACCCCTTGAAACAGAGTGGCAAGGCGTAAATGGGACACCACTACTACACCGTTACACGTCATTATACGTCGTTGCTAGCGCCTACGTCACAGGAGATGCGCCAATGTTTATCACAAACTTCCAAGATGTCGTCGTCAGCTGTAGTCTTGCGTGAGTTACAGCTATTTTTTTGCATTTTTCTTCTGAAGTTCGCAGAAAACAACGGAGATGACGATATCTTCGACGCCTAATGGTACGTTCACACCGGATGCGAATAGAGCATCTGGCGCGAGTGATTTCAATGTTAAGACGCGTTTACGCGCGTCTGGAAGTCTTGCGGCGTGAATGAGGTGTTTAGCGCGGCGCGGTGGACGCGAACTCGCCTCATTCGCGCGTCCACTTCGCTTCAAACTTTTGCTTTTTACACGCGTCATATTGTTAACGAACTTTAGCGATTTTTTTTGCTGCAACCGTTTCTTTGAAGAACATGACCGTAAATATGAACACAAGATTGAATGTGACATAAAGAAAATGATTATTGGCAGTCATGTTGCCTCTGTAGCCGGTGTATGCAGGTACATTTCTCATACCCCTTCGTTTTAAGTATGGTCCCGAAAAATCTTCGTTTCAAGGGCTATCTGGCCCTTCCCCCTACCCCTCCAACCAGGGCCGGCTTTGCCGACAGGCGACACAGGCGGCCGCCTGGGGCGCCATCTGCTGGACGGGGCGCAAAATTGCAGAATAAAAAAATAAAATAAAAAGTTAATTAAATGTATGTATCGTATTATGAAAGCTGCGCACACGCTGTACACTTTTACTGTGCACTGTCCACACACTGCTTGTATTTGTCCATTTCTTTTACTAGATTATATTACAATCCTAAAAAACGACTGAGTCACTCTGACAGGCAGCTGTCAAACTCACGCGCGTTGCTCAGCAACCGGGAGTGGCGCGAAAACATCTGACAGCTGGTTTTAGCGCTTTAAATTAGGGGTGTGCAATATGACGATTTTTGATCGTGGACGATTAAAATGTCTCCACGATCTGCTTTTGAAGAAATATCGTAGAATCGTGCATTATATCTGTTCTGGCGCCTCTGTCCCAACATACTGAACAACGTGACGTATATTCACATAAAATGTTAATGCAGCGGAACGGGACACTGCAGCTCACAAAAGTGCACAATTTGCATGTGCTTTAATGCCTTGTCGGTTAAACATTTAATTCCCGTGCTGATGCGCTGTTCTAACGTGTGCGTTTCTCAGCGCGTACAAGTGAAGCTCACATGCACTAAAAGCCTGTCTACCAGTGCCTTGATACTGGACTAAGTTATCTTTCGAGTCTTATTGTGCTTATACTGTTAAATACACACAAGGTTTACATAAACAAAGTCGGTTATGTCTAAAGTGAAAGCAAACTTGAGAAAATTGAGAGAAAATCTGCTTAGCTGTGTCTGAAACCGCTCACTCGTTCACTCATTCACTAATCCCTACATAGTGAATGGCAGTTGAGTGCACTACATCAGCAAAGAGTGAACGAAAATGAGTGAGCGAATTCGGACGCTGACATAATTATCACGCGCCAGAGAGCTCGGACAATTTCGTCATAAACATTACTTACCCATCTTTGATATTTCCTTTTTTGGCTGTATGAATTGTATGTAACAATTGTATGTATGTATTTTTCACGTTTATTGCGTTATTTGATTTAAAAAAAAAGACTTGCTTGTCATATTTATTTACTTTTTACATTTATATGTGAAAATAAAAGAGAACAAAACACTACACAACACATTTGTTTATTCAAATATAGATATAACTGTATATATATATATATATAAATAAATAAATACATAAAACTGTAAAAAACAAAACAAAAAAAAAACGTTATTTAAACATTACTTTCGCGGGGTTTCCAGTCAGTCAAAATTGTTAAGTGTCCTTCAAATGATTGTTTTCTATCTCGTGTGCGCCGTTGCCATGGTGACATTGTTGCCGTCCGTCATATTTATTTTTCATTCGCGCTCTATCGCCTTATCGTGTTGGATTGTGGGAAATAGTGTCTCAGCAAGTGTACATCTGATGTACACTCGAATTCAGAGAGGATTGTGGGTAAAAGTAGTGAACGAATGAAGGGAATGATGTCGTTCACTCAGAATTCGGACACCACTACAAAATGGCCGACACCCTAAATAGTGCACTATATAGTGGATAGGGAGCGATTTCAGACACAGCTCGTCAAATGCGTGTATATTAGACGCGTCGCGCGCAGCTCTTAAAGAGACAGTAGCAATAGTAAACACTCTGCCGCTTGTCCTTAAAGGGATAGTTCACCCAAAAATAAAAATTCTCTCATCATTTACGCACTCTAATGTTGTTCCAAACCTTTTTTAATTTCCTTCTAATAGTTTCTAATATTTTTCTAATATTAATATTTTGAAGAATGTGGCTATCAAAACAGTATAGCTGGTCCCCATTGACTTCCATAGGAGAAAAATATACTATGGTAGTCACTGGGGTATATCAACTGTTTGGTTACCCACGTTCTTCCAAATAACTTTTATTTTCAACAGAAGAAAGAAACTTATTCAAGTTTAAAACAACTTGAGAGAGTAAATTATGATAATTTGAATTTATGATAATTTGAATAAAACAACAAAATGCAAAGAGAAAATCACTCACTGCTCTTGACTGATAACTTTAATAGTAGCTTTAATAAGTATCAATGTATAATTTATACAGTGAAGTCTGTTTTGTTTTATTTTCATATTTGTTCATTTAATTACTTTCTTCAATGCTACTGTTAAATACACCTACTGTAGCTGAAAACGTAAAGCACTGTTTAGCCTATTTAATTTGTATATTAAGTTGTGTATGTGTAATGTGTATCTTTGATCTTAATATTTAATAACAAAGAAAATAATGACAAATATATTTATCTTCACCCGTCTGCCATTTTTTTTTTTTTTTTTTGTTACCTAAGGCTTTGTTTTTAAAATATGGACATTAGATTGGCTGTAATGCTAAGTCACAAAATAGTAACATAAACCAACATAAAAAGAATCGTGATAAAATCGTTAATCGTGATTTTCCTGAAAAAAACCGTGATATGATATTTTTGCCATATCGCCCACCCCTACTTTAAATGATGGGGGGGCACTCTCGCCTTGGGCACCAAATAACCTAGAGCCGGCCCTGCCTCCAACCAAAAGAAAATCGAGACAACCCAACCCCTTCACGAGGAACGTGCAAAACGGAGGGGTAGGGGCAAGGGGTGAATTGGGATTGAGCCATAGAATCCTTAATGAAAAAAATTTGCATTACAAATACGAATGGCTTCTGGCAGGGCCGGCCCGAGGCATAAGCGAACTAAGCGGCTGCTTGGGGCCCCCTCGCCACCAGGGGGCCCCCAATCGATTTTTTTTTTTTTTTTTTACATGTTAGCCTAATTAACTTAAACAAGTGACGTAAATGAATGAAAGGATTAATAATTCAAGACAAGAAAATTCTGATTTCATGATCAATATACCTGCCTACAACTGCTGCTGAGTCTGCCAGTGTTTGAGTGATGCGCATAACCTCGCGTGCATAGACAATTTGTGCGCAGTCACTGTAATGTAATGTTAAGCCATGTCACAAAAATTTGATTTGATCAATGATTTATCCTTTAAATGTAATGATATTCAGAACAGAACAAGAATAAAAAACTAACTATAAACAAGCCGAAAACGAAATAATTTAAAGTGAAAGTGAAAGTAAGCGGCGTTGGGCTCACGTATCTCTCTCATTAGAATCAAAATGTTTCAACATTCGCGATGGATTTGGATGGTAAACTATTCTTTATCATAGGCTTTGAACTTCACTCACTTTCCAATATCGACGGAAAAAATAATCCTCTTCACACGCGCAAAAATGTGCTTGGAAACATCACAGTGGAGCGATGTTTACGCTGAATGGTATGAATTGTACTACTGACTATTTAAACAGAGCAGTGTAATTTTTTATATGTTAGGTTGACTATTTTATTATTATATTTTATTACGGTTATAACGAACAGGCTGCGATGTCAAGATTGCAATGCTGGAATATGTTGTGTGTGTGTGTTTGTGTGTGTGTGTGTGTGTGTGTGTGTGTGTGTGTGTGTGTGTGTGAGGCGCGGGCGCGATCGAACAGTGGAAACATAAAAACATACTCCGTCATGTTCATACAAGACATCATTCAAACTGCAAAGTGTTGCAAAACGTTAGAGGATATTTTGCAAATAATTTTTTTGATATGTTTTGTGACAGTTTGTTTTCAGAAGTTTCAAAGAGTTAGTAAAAGAGTAAAGAAAAAGTTAAAACTTTTTTTAGTATCTATTTTTTATTAAGTATTTATTTTGTATTAATACATAACCTCATTGTATTAATTTGTAATGTAACATTATAGCGTGAAATTTGTGTCAATAATCGTCAAGTACAGGTGACTGCGTGGTGGGAGGGGGCTCCCGAATCAAATTCTGCTTAGGGCCCCCAAAAGGCTCGGGCCGGCACTGGCTTCTGGTACAAAAGTGAACTTGTATCAATGGGGCCTTTAACTTTTTTTTTTTGGTTCTTTTTACAGAAAAGCACCAGTGAAAGTGTGTCTCAGTCCAGCTTAAGTAAGTTCAGTGATGTTTCATTTCTTTAGTAAAAAAGTTATTAGTTATTAATTTAATTCATTTATTTATTACATACACACTAGGGCTGTACTGTCCCAGTCGATTAGTCGATTAATTGGTCGATACGTTCTGGTTCGACCAAAATTCTGATTGGTCGATTTTTTGCCGCGTTCATTTCATCAGTTTTGCCGAGTTTATTTCATCAGTTTTGCCGCGCTGAGGCGCGCTCATTTCATCAGGTGGAAAGCACTAACTGCTAATGGGGGTGTTTTCAGAGTACCCTTGTTTCACTGTAACAGTCTGTCTTCAGAACACCCCCCTTGTTTTCACCTTTTTTGGATTAGCCCAACCCAAGAGAGCGCGATAACTATAGAAGGTTTGATGCTGAATATTATTTATTTAATTGTGAGAGCGTTTAATAGTTAGTCCTCTTCTAACATATCAACAACAAAGAAATCGACAGTGTGGCAGCATTTTGTTAAAATTGATAACAGGAAAAAGGTCGAATGCAAAGTTTGCAAGCAACAGCTCGACGACAAACATGATATATCATCTAAAAGTGGTAAGCTCACTTGTCTGCGTTAGCTTGCCCTGTCTGTTTTGAGTAGGCTATATGAACATATCAGAATGAGCATATTTCAATGTTTTAGTGTGATAACCTAACTTTTTTATTTTTTATTTGGAGCCTAATGCGCAATTGCGCTGTGCTGTTGGTTGTGTTAGTTTTGAGCCTAGGATGCTTTATTTTTCAGTTATGCGCTTTATTTCGTTTCTGCTCTTGATCTGGTTTGTTTAATAAATATTCTTTTTTTATTAAAGTGGACGTGCCTTTTGTGTTTATTAAGAGTAAAAGCTTTAAGTTAATAGTCTATTCGTGTCTCAGCTGCGAAGCTGAGCTCATGTTCAGCCTCGCTCGGTGCGAGGACATGAACGGTGAAATGATAGTGTCTGACAGACAGTTATAACTTATTATAACATATGACAAAAATAATTGTCTAAATTATGTTGCATATTCCTCAACAGTTCTTGTGATGATATCACTAGTTGACAACATAGTACTATTTTCGGAAATCATAAGCTATGATATTGCAGGTGCACGTGATGCAGCGCTGTCAGAGCCGACAGACTCGAGTGTCAGACTCATTTCAGTGCAAAATAATTAGGTCAAAAACGATTTAATATACTGCAAATAGCCTACTAGTTTTTTATGTTTATTTATAATTCATTTAGGCGGACAACAAGGCTACCAAGTCCTGCGCACAGTGCGCATCTAATTAATTTAACGTTTTTTTTTTCTACCGTCATTTTTAGTCGATTTTTAGTCGAAAATTTCAGGACTTCAGTCGACCAAGATTTTCTTTGGTTGAGTACAGCCCTAATACACACACATATATATATATATATATATATATATATATATATATATATATATATATATATATATATATATATATATATATATATATATATATATATATATACAGCCGCTCTGGAGAAAACAGTGATGTCATCGTCCAGCTCAGTTCAGTTCTCATATAGGCCTTCTGTAGCTCCACCCCTTCTCAGCGCTGCGCTCGTTGTCTTTTGCCTTCCGGTCTGTATTTTCACCGCGATTTTGCGTGTTTATTAATGAATGGCTCGTTTTGAAATCTTCCCGGTCGACTGATATTTGTTAAGTCATCTGCTTTAGAAATGACAGTCCTCATGATAACTTTCGTTAACTTTACATTAAGTAAATCCACTTCAAAAGCTAATTACTCCTGGACAGCAGCGCCATAGAGATATACAGAGCAACCGCAAAACCGGAAGTTCAAAGACAATATTCTAAAGATGGCGGCTCCCTCGTTTCTCTGGCGCATAAGGTCTATAATGCTGTCAATGCAGGAAGATCAATAATATTGTTGAATATTAAACGTCCCCAACTAAGCAAGCCAAAGGCGACAGTGGCGAGAAACCAAAACTCCATCAGTGACAGAATGGAGGAAGAAAACGCCCGACGAAGCGGAGAGAACGTTCAAACTGTTTAATGCACAACTTGGTCGTGGATTATTACACTTATACCATGGTTATTTACCAGCATTGACAAGTTAAAACTGTTATTGATGTTTGACAGGAAGGGTAAAAATGACTTATTTTCATCATTAGATCTAGCATTCTGCCCGCTTTAAATCAGATTAAAGAGATAAAGTGCACAAGATTACATTTATTTACATGAATGAATAATAGCATTTATTTGAACGAATTATATAGAGAAAGAGAGATGTGTGTGTGAATTATCTGCGTCTGTGCAGCATCTCTAACTAACAATAGCGTGTTTCCATCCAAAGTTGCAAATTTAGTTCAGAATTATGAGTAATAAAACTGCAAGTTTCTGCAATCAGACTCTTTTCCCTCCATCATAAACGAGTGTGTCTCAGAGCGTCAGACGAAACACAGTAAACGCTGTCATGTTCTCTAGCGTTCGGATGCTGGTGTTCGGGAACACACTCGTGTGAGACGCTTCTGGAGGGAATTACACCAAATCATTCTGATCACACACTCTTTCAGAAACACCAAACCAACATTTGAGATGCTGCGACGCCATTGGTCCACTGGTTACTCCAGTTATTCAGTCCACAGAGGTGACTTAAAGGTATAGCGGAGGATGTTTTACTTCCTGGTGGGTAACCTATACTATTGGTCCTCCTAATTGTCAATCATTCTGGTGAATCAATCAAACTTTTCAAAAAGTGGAGAGGGCGGGTCTTATCTAAAATTTGGAAAGATCCTCCGCTATACCTTTAAGGGATACTAATTAAAATTAGATTTAAAAATGAGTAAAATTAAGATCTTGTTATTAAAGTCAGCATGAAACTGAAGAAGCACTGATCTTTTCTCCTCTATTGTGTCGTATCTCCGAGTGAAACTCTTCTGGAACAAGAACAAATGTAGGCGGGGCTTGATTTTGTCAGTGTGGAATTGATTGGATGGTTGTGGTTTGCTATTGGCTGATCTCATGTGAGTGACAGGTGTCTCGCCCTCGTCATCAGAGAAGAGATGTGATATAAGAGGTGTTGTACCTTCGAGACGTTCCCGGTGGTTCTGCTGAGAGCGGCGAGAGTCCTCCAGCTGAAGGTCCTCAGTGAAGCGCCTCTGAAACACATGTCTGATCTCTCCACCACCACTGAGTAGCTGAACACAAGGCCAAACACAGTAAAGCAGGAGCTCAAAGCATTCAAAGGCTTATAATATATTAAAGCAGTAAAGTTGAAAAAACAGCATAAATTGGGTTCTGAATTCAGTTTAAAGGGATAGTTCACCCAAAAATGCAAATTAGCCCATGATTTACTCGCCCTCAAGCCATCCTAGGTGTATATGACTTTCTTCTTACAGACGAATACAATCAGAGTTATATAAAAAAATGTCCTGGCTCTTCCAAGCTTTATAATGGCAGTGAATGGGTGTTTCTGTTTTGAAGTCTGTAAAAGTGCATCTATTCATCTATTTATCATAATATTATAATATTATCATGGATAGATGCACTTTTATGATGGATGGATGCACTTTTATGATGGATGGATGCACTTTTATGATGGATGGATGCACTTTTATGATGGATGGATGCACTTTTATGATGGATAGATGCACTTTTATGATGGATAGATGCACTTTTATCATGGATAGATGCACTTTTATGATGGATAGATGCACTTTTATCATGGATAGATGCACTTTTATCATGGATAGATGCACTTTTATGATGGATGGATGCACTTTTATGATGGATAGATGCACTTTTATGATGGATAGATGCACTTTTATCATGGATAGATGCACTTTTATGATGGATGGATGCACTTTTATGATGGATGGATGCACTTTTATGATGGATAGATGCACTTTTATGATGGATGGATGCACTTTTATGATGGATGGATGCACTTTTATCATGGATAGATGCACTTTTATGATGATAGATGCACTTTTATGATGGATAGATGCACTTTTATGATGGATAGATGCACTTTTATGATGGACAGATGCACTTTTATGATGGATAGATGCACTTTTATCATGGATAGATGCACTTTTATCATGGATAGATGCACTTTTATGATGGATAGATGCCACTTTTATCATGGATAGATGCACTTTTATCATGGATAGATGCACTTTTATGATGGAGAGATGCACTTTTATGATGGAGAGATGCACTTTTATGGACTTCAAAACAGAAACGGACATTCACTGCCATTATAAAGCTTGGAAGAGCAGGACATTTTTTTCTATAACTCAGATTGTATTCGTCTGAAGGAAGAATGTCATATACACCTAGGATGGCTTGTGTAAATCATGGGCTAATGATTTGCATGTTGGCTGGACTGTATCTTGATGCAACAAAGCAAACTACTTTCAACATAACAAGAACAAACCTTGCATGATAAAACGGTGGTCCTTTTCGGTAGAGCACTAGAAAAGAGAGAAATAAAGGATCAGCTCTGGAACAAATGAGAATCTGAGCTGAAAAAGCAATCTATAGCAACTCTATAGTGCGCTCGAAGCGAGAGTCATGTGTCAAAGCCACCAATGACTCCTGAAGTTCACAGCCAAGACTCGGTTTCAATGAGCGTGCGGTGCGACGGGTCTGAGTGCGAGGAAAGCAATGCTTAAAACACCTGAATAATTCACCTGTCCACCTCCAGTGTTACACACACTACTTGGAAAATCTCTCTCACCCGCTGGACTCGGTTAGTTCAGGGTTAGGCCTAAATGTTTCAGAAGGACACGCCATAAACAACAGTGCTTTTGTGAACAGATGGGCGATTCTACGCCGGTACACACTAGACACGAAAACATGACATTACATGCAAGTCAGTTTAAATGGTTCAAACTGACAACTATTGTTGCATGAACATTAAAGGTTACCTAGATTTAAATATTTTCTGCTTTCAGTCTGTGCGTTGCTTCTTGACATGCAAAGCTTGATATTCTTTGGCTTCTTTTGAAATTATTTTCATTGATGTAGAAAAATGAATACATGAACTGGCCACAATTTGACTTAAATGTAAGTTATTAACTTTGGTTACACTTTATTTTAAGCTGTCCTGGTTACGGTGTAATAATTACACAAATAAGTAATGAGTAATATTAGCAACACGCACTTCTTATAGGATTAGGGCTAATTGCTTGTAATTGTGCATCATTAACTATAGTAAGTACACAAGGACACTAAAATAAAGTTACACCAAATTTGTTTTAATGTAGTGTTACCAATTTGTTTTATTTAAAAGTGTAGTGACCAATTTTTTCTTTAGGTGTAAAGTGTTAAATTTTTCTTCAGAAGTGTAGTGTTACAGACTTCTTTAACCCCCTGAGGTCTACGGTATCGCCGGCGATACCAGCTCGCTTTTTTTTTATTAGTGTAAAAGAAACTCATAAATACTCTGTTGACTTTGATTTTCCATAGGAGTTTCATACATCAATCGATTCTGTTAAATGTGTATTATTTTTGTGTATACTCACAATAAAAACAAAGTGTTGTGCTTTTTGCCAAATAAAGAAAAATAAACACGAAGCGAGTTCTGCCTTCTCTCTGCCAGTGAAGTCCATTCTGAAACGCGTCCGAAAATTAACAATAACTCAGCGAATACTCAGTCAAACAGACATACAGACAGACAGGCATGAAGCTTGAATTCTCTTCTTTTAAATGAAGTCATTTATATAAAAAAACAATTATTCTCATCTTGTGAAATCTGTATTAAAAGAGAGCGATTCCAGTCGAGCTCATCTCATCTCATTACGTTATAATCGGCCCCGCCCACGGAGAGCGCGCGCTATTCAAACGCAAATGGCTGAGGCAATCCTGTGAACGCCCCCATCAGCTCGAGAAAACACACACGTTTATTTAGATCATTGTTTACACCGTCTTGCAGCGCTGTGAGGAATAATACTAATGGAAAATGTCCCTCAGAAGTGCGGGTATATCGAGGAGCGAGCTGAGGAATACAAGTAAGTTTTTTCCTTCTCACGTGAATTTCTTCACGTGGGTTTCTGTTTATGAATGAATAAACGGCATGAATGCGCGCTGTTTACCACAGCTGGCAAAGACAGTTTAAATTTAAATCGCGTGTGTGAATGAATGATGATGTTTTAGCAAACTGTATTGCTATACTGAGATAAGTAAACATCGACTGAATGTTGAAATAAAATGTAGGCTATTTGTATAAGCAACGTATTAAACTGCAAATTAACAATATGCCCTAATATTTCATGAAAACAACGTTACAGTCAGACGAAATATGAAAGACAACATTTTGTTGACCAGATTTGGGTACAGTTTTTACTGTAGAATATACTGCCACATCAAATAAGCTTTTGTTTAGCCATTTCTATATATAAAATACTATTTTTGTCAAAAATAAAGTCATCAACTAAGATGTTAGCTGTTCCAATGTTGGTTATATTCAAACTAATGAATACATAGATAAAATGTAGGGCCTATAATCATTTTTTTTTTACAAAGAAAGAGTACACTTGAAATATTGTTGAAATTGTAATTATTGTTGTAATTGTAACCATTTTAATAAAATAGCAAAACATATTTACAAGATAGATGTAAGCAAAATCTTAAATGGTCAATATAAGTCTTCTTCTAAATATATCTTTTGTCTTTGCATTGTGGCTCAGTCAGTGTCACACCTGAGTGAATGGCTAATTATGCAGAGTGGGTGGGACATTGTATTCTCAGGTGTAAACCACTCCTCGTTCACGCCCCCTCGCATATTGGCTTTCCAAGCAAAACCTGTTTTACATCAATTTAAATCAATGTATGGTTTTATGTGAACGATAAAGCAAGACTATTTTCACATAATTTTGAAGAAAAAACTATAGGCGACGACATCCATAAGTCAAAAGTCTTATTGCCACATATTTAGTATGTGTTTTGTGGTCTTATTTCAAAATTTTTAATTTTTAGTTTTTTCGATAACCACGCATAAACATTATTCTCTCAAAAATGAAAACATGTACATACATGTGGCTCACATATTATTGTAGTCCTGTTTGTGCTATATAGAGTGAATTTACACCTTTGCCATTAATATGTTTATAAGCAACTGAAAAAAGCACAAATGTCAGAGCATGTCAGAACACCCCCAGGGCCCAAAAAAACGCTCAGACTCCAGAGGGTTAAGTGCTATACGAATGTCATTTTCATTAAAACTGTAGTTACCACTTTGTTTTTATTTAAGTGTAGTGTTACAAACCTTTTCAAGTGTAGTGTTACCAATGTTTTTCTTTAAGTGAAGTGTTACCAATTTGTTTTAAGTGTAGTTACATTTTTGTTTTTCTTTAAGTGTAGTGTTACAAACCTTTTCTTTAAGTGAAGTGTTACAAACTAAATGTTACACTGTCTTTTCCTTTAAAAGTGTAGTTCCCCATTTTTTTCCCTTTGAAGTGTAGTGTTACCTTTTCTTTAAAAGTTTAGTGTTACCAATTTTTTCTTTAAAAATGAGCTACAAACTACTTAAAGTGTTACACTAATGTCCTTTTTCTTTAAAAGTGGCTAACAATTTTTTCTTTAAGTTTAAGATTGACCAATTTTTATCTTTAAAAGTGTAGTTACAAACGTCTTTTTTTAAAAGTGTAGTTACCAATGTTTTTCTTTAAGTGTAAAGTTACCATCGTTTTCAATAAAACTGCTGTATAAATGCAATATAACACTTACATTCAAGCATCAAATGTTGGATGCCAAATCACAGCAATGTTGAAACATACACGAATGTGAACGAAATGCTTTCAAAATGTATTATTAAAATGACCCTGCATTGAAAATAAATCAGGTTGAATATAGTTCATGAGATTTTATGAGAAATATCCTTACTTAAGTCAGTTCCATATTTAATTCCAGACTTCGGCACCCAGCCTTTACTGCGGAAATAGTGATAGGCCGCGTATGAGGTGGAGAAGTTGGGCTGAAGTGAACGAAACATCGTCCAGACCTGAGCGACTGACAGAGCTTCCTGTAGTAAACAAGACCAGACCGAACTTACAGTAGCTACCAATCAAGAAACAACACATTTAAATGACGTACACAGGGGTGTGTTTCCCGTACAACGCCGCAACTCGCTGCTTCACTACTATAGTACGATGCATCGTTGAAGAAATCATCTAGCTAGTCACGACTGTTTCCCCAAACCGTACTGTCGCAAATTGGTCGTTCATCCACGATGGTTAATGATGTCACGCAGGTGTTGGAGTAATAATACTTTTACTGAATCTGTTTGAGACTGAATTAACGCTAGATGTTTTGCTATAAATCATGAACATGTCATCTGAGGAATATTTCTTATTTTTCTCAGTTATTTTGCTTTATTTCCAGATTCAATCATAGACTCGTTCTTACACTAGAGCTCGTTCACACATGCGCACTCTTCAACAACAACGCTTTAAATCTCTTGACAAACTAAAAGACGTAAATGACATTTGTATGTGTTCTAAATAAAAGATATAGATTGCACTGACTGTCAGCTTATTTTGCTCAAGATCAGGATTTATTGAGTCCACATCATGAACAAACTCTTCTTCTAACCACAGGTGGAGATCTAGATCTGTCGTTCTGAACACACAACTCTGCGATGCTGTTTGTGAATGTTCGTTGGAATGATGCTTTCGGGAAACACCGACTCGTTGAACTGCTGATAACGACAGAACTCGTGACTATAGTTGGCTAACGGGAAACACACTCCTGGCCGACACACAGTAAAGACTGTACAAACTCACCCCGCTGTAGTAAATGGACAAGCATCCAAGAGCATAAACCAGGAAGAAAGCCTGAAATGCAAAGACAAGCATCTTGTTAGAAGACAAATGATTCTGCATCGCTTCTCAACTGATTTGCTTGGTTGCTAACAAGGTTATGTTAGAATGTCTCCTAAATCACACGGGCTTCGGTTCAAACCCAAGATAGCGGCCTAAGAAATCACACAGGGGAATGTCAGACAAAGGTAAAGCATACAGCCGGGACGAGGAATAATCAATTATAAAATATCACATATTGCTCTTCGACTCTTTGCTAAGACTCTAGGGTGTATTTAACTGGAGAATGATGGGATGTGATCACACTAACGAGAGGAGTGGTAGTTTCAGTAAGCTGTTGTTGAGGGAGGTTGAATTAACACTTAAGGGAGAATACAGTAGATAAGACATTCAACATTCACTTCTGTTGTTTGGATTGGCTCAAACCGCTCGACTGCATCCAGCTGTAACAATAAAGGCTCTACTTAAACACCATTTAACTCAAAGCGGACGGATGAAAACCAGGGGCACGAGACCACAGTGATGGAGGCCCGGGATAATGATAGAATAATTGCAGCAATGTCCAATATGTTGACAGACAGGATTTCTGGGTAATGCATCATCACAGAGACGGCTTGAACCTTCAGGCTAGTCACTCACTTCTTCATAACTCAGCTGGAGATACTCCATCATGGGGAACGGGTTTATTCTGCACACACACTTGCCCAGCTGCTCCTGAAATAAGAAAAGAGTCCATTACTGGCAGGTTCACTCTTAAAACTAAGACTGGAGAAATGCATTATTACTTGTTTACACTAATGTGTCTGAGAAAACAAAGTCTATAAGCATGCATCTAATTACGAAACATGCATGAAGGAGTTTCCCTCACTTTTGTCTTAATTATTACTAGATTAGGACGTTTAATTTAGAGTCAATGCTCTCAGGATACGGTTGTCAGTCCTGTATTTGAGTCCTTAAAGGAGTAGTTCACTTCAGAATTAAAATGTCCTGATGATTGACTCTCCCTCACGTCATCCAAGATGTTCATGTCTTTCTTTCTTCAGTGGAAAAGAAATGAAGGTTTTTGAGGAAAACACTCCAGGATTTTCCTCCATATAGTGACTTCAATGGGGTCCAACGGGTCGAAGGTCCAGATGCGAGTTTCAGTGCAGCTTCAAAGTCTCGACACGATCCAGACGAGGAATAAGAGTCTCATCTAGACAAACCAGCGACATTTTAGAACAAAATAAACATTTATCTACTTTTAACCACAAATGCTGGTCTTGCACTAGCTGTGATGCGACACACATTACGTCATCAGGTTGAAAGGTCAAGCGTGTTCCGGTTCAGAAATGTAGGGAAGGGCGAAAAACTCTCATCTCATTTTCTCCTCCAACTTCAAAATCGTCCGACATCGATGTTTTACCTTTTATTTATAACACTGGGTCTGTTCTTACGCCTATGTCACGCTTGACCTTTCAACCTGATGACGTAATGTGTGGCGCATCACAGCTAGTGCAAGACCAGCATTAGTGGTTAAAAGTAGATAAATGTTTATTTATTTTGTTCTAAAATGTCGGCTGGTTTGTCTAGATAAGACTCTTATTCCTCGGCTGGATCGTGTCGAGACTTTGAAGCTGCACTGAAACTCACATCTGGACCTTCGACCCGTTGGACCCCATTGAAGACACTATATGGAGGAACATCCTGGAATGTTTTCCTCAAAAACCTTCATTTCTTTTTCACTGAAGAAAGAAAGACATGAACATCTTGGATGACGTGGGGGAGAGCCAAATATCAGGACATTTTAACTCTGAAGTGAACTAATGTTTTAATGTGGTCAGAGTTGGTTATGTAAACGGGGGAAACTGGATATTAGATCCGTGCATGAGGTCTGAAAGCAACAGCATTCGCTTGTCATTAATGTTAATCAAGACGAAGAGAAAATCACTTTCTGCTCTTCACTGAATAACTTCAGTAGCTTTAAACAAATCAGTTTATATATAATTTATAGTTATATTTTTACATTTGTTTGTTTAAATGCTGCTGTTAAATACACCTACTGAAACAAAGCACTGCTTATTTCATTTGTGTTTTATATTGTATTTGTAATGTGTGTCTTTGTTTGTATTTTTTTATAACAAAGATAAAATAATGAAATAAAGATTTAGCGTCGCTCACTCCTACTTTGGCCTAAATGATCAGTCATTCTTTTATATTTTGATACTTTGTAAGGCTATGATTTTAAAATAGTGAAATGAGTTGGGCTGTAATGTAGGCAAAATAGGCAAAAAAAAAATCATGAATTGTGATTTTATATTATATTTTTGCCATATCGGCCACCTCTATTTTGTAGATATTTAGTGCTTCCATCAGCTACAACAGCAACCGCTAAATCTGCTAAGCATTTTATTTTTTATTTTATTTTTTTGCAAAAAGATACTTTGGATGAAAGTTTGGCAAATGCACCATTTGCATTATGACCTGACACAGGTCTTCCTTTCATTCGTGGATTGTGAGATATTCTTTACAGGGTTCGTACAGACACTGTACAATTAGGACTTTTCAAGCACTATTCGCTTTCCTGATTCAAACTGATATTTTCTTTCATGAATTTATGATTGAGCTGAAGAATGAAAGATGTATCATATACTTGGATATTTATATGAGCAATATCACTCATAGCCATGTGAAATGGCTCAATATCTATATTTGATTTTGTGGGAAAAGATTGTTTTATCAATAAAATTCAATAATTCAAGCACTTTTCAAGTACCTTTTCAAAAATATGGCTGTTTTCAAGGGTTTAAATGTCAAATTCAAGCACTTTGTACGAACCCTGTGTTTTGCAAATCTAGTTTAATTCACCATTGAGACGTTGTCCTCTGTAGAGTCTCCATCATCCTCCTCCTCAGAAACCAGAACATATTCACAGGCGTCTGACGGGTCGGTGCTGGGAACGATGGGCTCAGGACTCCTCCGCTGGGGTTCATCCGCTCTACAGCCACAGTGAGCGACCCAGTCGTCGTGTCGTCTGCACTTCACGCTGGGTCTGGAGAGCGGGTCTAGCCGCTCAGGTTCTTCCGGATGGAGATCAGCCAGAGGGTCATAAGCCGGGTTTCCTTGACGCTGAGACCTGGCAGGATCAGTCTGACCCAGATTTACATCAGTCTCACACGACACATCATCCGATGAGCCTCCGACGCGTTCGGCCTGAGATTTCACTCGTTCTCGGCTCTCTTCCTCCTTGATATCAAACTCCACTGGTTTTGTGAGTATCTGAAGCGCATGATTGACAGACTCATCCTCCAATCCCTGCATCCCGAGAGCCGCCCGCGCCCAGCGGAGACGCTTCTGGTATCTGGTAGAAAATAACCCAACACCACTGATGATTAAGCATCAAGCGCATGCATGAGAATAACTGCAAACTAGGGATGCGCTGATATGAACATTTAGTCCGATAACCGATAATTCTTTATATTTGAAAGCCGATACCGATATATGGGCTGATAAATCTAAATTTTTATATCATTTTTAAGAGCCTGATTACATAAACAAAAGTCTCACCATTAAAATCCACGACCCAAACACACAATTATAATGATGTTCTCATTATAATATTATGTAGCCGATATGACAGACTTGTGCTGCACTTTACTGTATTTTCCTTTTTAGAAGTGATTCTAATCATATTTCAAGCAGTTCATAATCATCATGTTGAACTGTGCGCATCTGAAGCGTCTCAGCTGGAGGAGATAATACATTATTTATCAGCTTTAATATATCGGCCAGATTTTCTTATCGAGCCGATAACAATTACACAAAAAATTAATATTTATCGGCCGATACCGATATCGATACTGTAAACAAATCCAGAGTGCAATATTACTTACTCTGACGAGGAGATCACAGGTAGACATCTGTCTCCAATGTCTAAAAAAAGAAATAAACTCAGTCATGGTCATATTAAATGTTTAGATGCTCATGGTTGATTAAAGGGTTAGTTCAAAAAATAAAAACGGTCATTCACTCATAAGTTAACGTTCTAAATAGGGTTATTATCGTGAACTAAAACTGTTGGAGCTATTTAGTGTTGTGTTTAGATTTCGTTATGATAAATTTATTCATTTTTTGATTTAATTATGATTAAATTTCTGTTATGGCGCTTTTCCACTGCATGGTACGGCTCGGTTCGGCACGGTTCGACTCGGCACGGAACGGTTCGGCTCGCTTCGCTTTTCCACTGCGTGGTACGACTCGGCTCGGTACGGCACGGTTCGGTTCGCTTTAGCTCGGTTGCTTTTCCACTGCAGTTAGTACCGCTTCAAAGTGGGTGTGACTGACCGTTATAGTTGCCGTCTCTACTGCCATGACATCATCATATTAAATACGAATTTTTCATTCCGTGTTTCCCCATCCACTCCTCGGCAACCAACGAGAGGAACGTCTGCACCTCGTCCACTGACCACGATTCAGCCATTTCTTTTTTTTAAAGCATTTTTGAAGCAAATACTTTTAAAACAAGCGCTGTGTTGGCTGTTGTCTACTGGCTATTTAAATCTAGCGGGTTTAGTGTCTCGTGTTGTAAATACAATGACGCTGGTAGTGATGATTCTGTCTGACCAATCAGTGATCTGCAGTGTTTGCACGTCACATTTTAGTATCGGTACGGTACGCTTGGAACCTCAACAGAGGTGGTACCATTTAAAGCGAGCCGAAGCGAGCCGTACCGTACCATACCATGCAGTGGAAATGCGCCATAAGTGAGCCGTACCGAACCGAGCCGTACCGTACCATGCAGTGGAAAAGCGCCAAAGCGTGCCGTACCGAACCGAGCCGTACCGTACCATGCAGTGGAAAAGCGCCATTAGTGTTTTGTTAGTTTGTTATTTGTTTTGTTTGTTTCATGCACGCTAGGGGGCACTATAGGTTATTTAGGTAAGCGCACGGCAGGGACTAGTAGGCACCAGGTTAGGCATATGGTTTTTTACCGGAGCGGGAGAGGCACAGGAAATTTGCTTTGTTCTGTGTTTGCTCGACTTCAACCAAAAAATAAACCACGTTTTGTTGAATTTTAATACTTGCTTGGACCTGATGTTTTTCCCACCCGCGTACACCAAAACCTACGGTGCATCAGTGGCTTTTTGATTTTGTTTTGATTTGAACTTTGACTTGAGATGTTTGTTACTTCGTTGACAAACGGCCACTACAACAAGTAAAAAACCCGCCTTTGAACTCTTCAAAATTGGACTTATCGGATCGTTTGGATGTGGATTTATGGACAAAAGACATTAAGCAGTCTAAGATTCAGCCGAGGTGGCGACAAGGCGCATTCTGGCCCAGATCACACAAGACGTTCAACCTTCTCAAAGACACCGGTAAGTCAGTGATACAACTGTTTAGAGCCGTAATGGAAAACGGCCAAACGAGTGGAGTTTGACAGTATTTCACAAGGAATTGGTTGAATGTCACACGTCTACCTTTACGCATGGCCATGTGCTTTCATTCATGCATAAAAAGTCCGGCAGTGTGTGTTTGTTTAACGAAGAGGATCTGATGATCAATAATCATCGTGTGTTTTGCAAACCTGCTCTCTTGTGCGTCAATGAACTGCGTGATTTGTTTGCAAACAAAAAAGGAAAATAAATAAAAGAAACGGAAATGTCCGACGTTGGTGCAAACGATACTGAAAAGCCTAAAAGAACTGTTAAAATGTCTGCTAAAGGTATAGAATATAGTGTGATGACACTCCAGGAAAAAAGGAGTGAAAAATGCAAACAGGCCAAAAAGTGTATGAAACACATGAATGAGTTAATGACATCAAAGGAAAATGTTGATTCAATAAAGAATGAGCTTTCTGTGTTTGTAAGGTGTTACGAAGACGCACATGATGTCCATAAATCTTTTATGAGTCTACCTTTGCCCAAAGATGAAGTTGAAAGACAAAGTAAATATTTCACGGACAAAATGACAGAATATCGTGATTTCACTGAGAAGGTAAAAAAATGGCTCTCTGACGCGCATGATTCACGTGCTGAGCAAAATAAAGATACTCCTGATGATCAATGTAATGCTGATGAAATAAATCCTGAAGATAGTGTCTCCAACGTTTCAAGTGTAAAAGCGAGCTTTGAAAAGGCACACTCTCAACTATCACGGACTTCTTCGACGTCATCTGCGCGCATTAAAGCGGAGGCCAACAAGGCAGCTCTCGAGGAGCGCATCGCTGCGCAGAAAAGGAAACATCAAATTGAAGCGCAACAGGAAAAACTAAGGAGAGAAATGGAGCAACTTGAGCTTGAAACGGAATTGGCAGCAACAAACGCAAAGCTTCATGTTTTGGAAACCAGGTCACAATGTGGCTCAAAATGTTTAGACGGCATGAATTCTTATTATAAAAGGAATAAGCCACGACGAGTGAGTGATTTAAATGCCGACGCCAACACTTTTGTCCCAGATATCATGAATGGCAATGGTTATGCTCTTGGTTTGTCTGCTTCTGGACTCCAACCATCAGTTGTTAAGCCTAAACAAAGACAAAGTAAACAAATTGATGAAATGACATTAAAGTCTGATGCTCCAGTTCATGTGATGCAAACTGTAAACGAAGTGCACATGGGACATGCTCACCATCAGACCCAAGTTTTGACTGACAACTATCAAAATGATGTTTTAAACATTATGCAAAAACAAAATGACATTGCTGCTTTGCTTGTCCAACAAAATCTGTGCGCTTTCCTCCCATCTAGGAACATCTCTGTGTTTGATGGAGACCCTCTCCAATACAGATCTTTTATCAGAGCTTTTGAAAATGGGGTGGAGGCTAAAACAGATAAATGGAGTGATCGTTTACATTTTCTTGAACAGTACACCAGGGGGCAGCCACAGGACCTGGTGCACAGTTGTCAGCATTTACCATCAGAGCAGGGATACCACAGAGCCAAAAGTCTTCTTGCAGAGCACTTTGGAAATGAACACAAAATTGCTGCTGCATATATGGAAAAAATACTTAACTGGACACCTGTTAAAAGCGAGGATATTAAAGGGTTGCAATCATTTTCTTTGTTTCTGCGTGGATGTGCAAATTTTATAGAACACTTGATGCACATGAAAGAGCTGGATTTACCATCAAACATGAGGAGTATCATCTTGAAACTTCCCTACAAATTAAGGGAAAAGTGGAGAAATGTTGCTAATATAAATATAAAATATAAAAATATAGAGTGGCAGGATAAAGGAACATCCTCCAATCAACAGTCTGTGAGCTCAACCAATGCTTCACCTTCAGTGTCTCAGACTTGTGGCCATATTGGGGCTGGTCACAAAGATGCCTCAATTTTTTCTATTGTTGCAGTCAAAGTCAAGAGCCAGAGGAGCAACAAAACTGTGCAGACATATGCTTTCTTGGATCCCGGGAGTTCAGGAACGTTTTGTACAGATAGTTTGGCAAGAAGATTGAATGTAAAGGGTAGAAGGACAAGTATTCTGTTAAGAACAATGGGTCAAAAGAAGATTGTAAATGCTCATATGCTGTCCGGTATTGAAGTGTCTGGGATAAATATGAATGATTTTATTGAGTTACCTGGCGTCTTAACGCAAAAGGATATGCCTGTTTCCACACTCAATATTCCACAACAAGAAGATTTGGAAAAGTGGTCTTATCTCAAGGCTGTTAAGCTTTATGACATTGATGAAGGCATTGATTTGCTCATTGGAACGGATGCACCAAAAGTGATGGAGCCCTGGGAGCTAATCAATAGCCAGGATGAGGGACCTTATGCTGTCAGAACCAGAGTTGGTTGGGTCATTAATGGTCCACTTCGTGGTGGGAGCAACAGGAATAAAAGTGACTACTCTGCTGTAACATCAAACAGAATCTCTGTTGAACATCTTCAGGAAATGCTGGTTAAACAGTTTAACTATGACTTTAATGAGAGGTCATCGGATGAGCAGCTTGAAATGTCCAGAGAGGATGTAAAGTTTATGAACGTCATGAACAACACCACAAAGTTAATTGGAGAGCATTATTGCATTGACTTACCTTTCAAGGAGGAAAATCCCCTGCTGCCAAACAATCGTCGCGTTGCAGAACAGCGCCTCCAGAGCTTGAAAAGAAAGTTTGTCAAGAATGGTCAGTTCAAGGAACAATACATCACATTTGTAAATGACATGGTGAAGCAAGGATATGCTGAGCTTGTGCCTTTTGATCAAGTAAAGCAGAGTGATGGAAATGTTAGGTATCTTCCTCATCATGGGGTTTATCATCCCAGAAAGGGCAAGCTGCGAGTCGTTTTTGACTGTGGAGCAGCATACAGAGGGACATCACTGAACTGTCAGTTGTTGCAGGGCCCTGATTTAACAAACACTTTAATCGGGGTCCTTGTTCGATTCAGACAAGAGCCTTTTGCAGTGATGGCCGACATTCAAGCAATGTATCACCAAGTTCATGTTTCTGGAAAGCATATCAACTTTCTCCGCTTTCTCTGGTGGCCTGGTGGAGATACTTCACATTCTCCAGAGGAACATCGCATGAAAGTACATTTGTTTGGAGCAGTATCTTCACCAAGTTGTGCAAATTATGCATTGAGGAGAACTGCAGTTGATAATGCCCAACATTTCCCTCATGAAGTGGTAAATACAGTCAAAAGCAATTTTTATGTTGACGACTGTTTGAAATCAGTGGCCTCAGAGGAGGAAGCAGTGCAACTGGTTAAGGATCTGACTGCACTTTGTCACAAAGGAGGATTTCATCTTTCCAAATGGATCAGCAACAGCCGAACAGTGTTGCTGTCAATTGCTGAAGACTGTAGAGCAAAGGAAGTGATGGAGCTGGATTTGGACACGGACCAACTTCCAATGGAGCGAGCATTGGGACTACAGTGGTGCATTGAAACCGACAAATTCAAGTTTAGGACCTCATTACAGGAACAGCCACAGACCAGAAGAGGTATTTTGTCGGTGGTCAGCTCACTGTATGACCCCTTGGGTTTTTTAGCCCCATTTACTATTCCAGCCAAACTGTTGTTACAGGAGCTTTGTAGAAGAGGCTTGGGGTGGGATGAAGCCATTCCTCATTCCCTCTCTAAAAGGTGGTTTGAATGGTTGGAGGATCTCCAGAAGATGGCTGAGTTCAATGTGGATCGCTGTATTAAATCCAGAGATTTTAAAGATCCTGACACAGCACAGCTTCACCACTTTTCTGACGCCAGCCAAGTCGGATATGGAACAGTGTCGTATTTGAGACTGAAAAAGAACGACAGAGTTCAGGTTGCATTTCTGTTGGGAAAGGCCAGAGTTGTTCCACTAAAACAGACAACGATTCCTCGACTGGAACTCACAGCGGCGGTTCTTGCAGTCCGAGTTGATAAAATGCTTCAAAAGGAGTTGCAACTGAAACTGGAGAAGTCAGTTTTCTGGACCGACAGCACAACTGTTCTTAAATACATCTGTAATGAAACCAGGAGATTTCACACTTTTGTCGCAAACAGAGTTTCCTTCATCAGAGATGCAGCAAGTGTTCATCAGTGGAGATATGTTGGATCAAAGGAGAATCCCGCAGATGATGCATCAAGAGGAATGAGGGCAGAGACTTTCCTGAAAGGCAGGAGATGGATAAATGGTCCAGAGTTTCTTTTTGAGCCAGAGGAGGTTTGGCCTAAGTTGGATGCTGAGCTCGATGCGATTCCTGTAAATGACCCAGAGGTCAAAAGGGATTTGACAGTAAACGCTGTTGTTGTGGATTTTGAGTGTGCTACAGATCGCCTGCTTTGTTACTTTTCATCTTGGAAAAAACTAAAAAGGTCCGTTGCTTGGTTGCTGAGGGTTAAGAGAGCTCTTGTGTTATTGGGACATAAGAGGAAGGAGTTGTGTGCCTCTGCAGACTTCAACAAGGACGAGCTGGAGACTCAAGGACCTGCAGTGGAAAGGAAAGTTCAGAGCTTTAAAGCCATGCTCAAAGGACAGAGTCTGATTCCTGAAGATTTTATGAAAGCAGAACATGCAATTATTCAGTATGTACAAGAACATAAGTTTAAAGCTGAAATTGCATTATTGAAGAGTGGCTGCAAAAGTGTTTCCAAGGGAAGTCCGCTGTACAGACTAGATCCTGTGATGGATGATGGAATCCTCAGAGTAGGTGGTCGGCTGGGTCGAGCAGCAATGCCAGCAGAATCCAAACATCCTGTCATTCTGTCTAAAGATCTGCATGTATCCATACTGATTCTGCGCCATATTCATCATCAACTGGGGCATGCAGGAAGAAATCACATACTGGCTAAGCTGCGTCAGAGGTATTGGATTATTAATGCAAATTCCGCTGCCAGGAAGGTGATATCTGAATGTGTGGTCTGCAGACGCAATAGAGGAAAGCTTCTTGAACAGAAGATGGCAGACTTGCCTGAGGAAAGGGTGTTGCCTGATAGAGCCCCTTTTACGGACGTAGGAGTCGACTATTTTGGGCCTATCGATGTTAAAAGAGGCAGGAGTCTTCTTAAAAGGTATGGAGTGTTATTCACATGTTTCACCAGCCGTGCTGTGCATTTGGAGGTGGCACATACGCTGGATACAGATTCCTGTATAAATGCTGTCCGGCGGTTCATCTGTAGACGAGGCCCAGTTTCCTCCATCAGGTCTGACAATGGTACAAACTTTGTCGGAGCCAATAGGGAGTTGAAAGAAAGTCTGGCTGGGTTAAATCATGGAAACATTCAGAGAGCTTTTGTTGAGGATGGCATAAAGTGGAACTTCAACACAGCTGCAGCTTCCCATCACGGCGGTGTGTGGGAGCGCTTGATTCGTTCAGTGAAGAGTGTTCTCACCTCAGTTCTCAAACAACAAGTTCTGGATGATGAAGGACTCCATACTGTGTTCTGTGAGGCTGAGGCCATATTAAATGACAGACCAATCACAAAGGTCTCTGATGACCCAGATGACCTGGAGGCACTCACACCTAGTCACATTCTGACGTTAAAAGGCAAGCCAATCATGCCACCAGGATTATTTGACCACAGTGACCTGTACATCAGGAAGAGGTGGAGGCAAGCACAATATATGACAGAACTTTTTTGGAAAAGATGGATTGCTGAATACTTACCAATGATGCAAGAGAGACAAAAGTGGATAAGACCAAGGAGAAGTCTCACTCCTGGAGACATCGTCCTCATTGCAGATGCCACCGCCCCAAGAGGATCTTGGCTGATGGGGAAAATTTTGGACGTGAGAGCAGATGCAAGGGGCCTGGTGCGTTCTGTGCGCCTTCGGACAAGAACCAGCATTCTGGAGAGGCCAGTGACAAAAGCTCTGCCTGCTGCTGGAAGCAGGGGTGTGACTCCATGGACTCTCTCTCTTTCTTGCTTTTTCTCTCCCTTTTTGTCTCTATCTATTTTTGGTTTTGTTTTAGGTTCACCACGAGGAAGATCGGAAACCGAAGCTGATGTATGATGTGCTATATCTAGTTGTAGGTTAGGGTTGAGTGAATAGCTCCTTTGGGAGATTGACGTAATTGTGATTTAATGCACAATTAGGGGCTGGAGTGTTGGAGCTATTTAGTGTTGTGTTTAGATTTCGTTATGATAAATTTATTCATTTTTTGATTTAATTATGATTAAATTTCTGTTAGTGTTTTGTTAGTTTGTTATTTGTTTTGTTTGTTTCATGCACGCTAGGGGGCACTATAGGTTATTTAGGTAAGCGCACGGCAGGGACTAGTATGCACCAGGTTAGGCATATGGTTTTTTACCGGAGCGGGAGAGGCACAGGAAATTTGCTTTGTTCTGTGTTTGCTCGACTTCAACCAAAAAATAAACCACGTTTTGTTGAATTTTAATACTTGCTTGGACCTGATGTTTTTCCCACCCGCGTACACCAAAACCTACGGTGCATCAGTGGCTTTTTGATTTTGTTTTGATTTGAACTTCGACTTGAGATGTTTGTTACTTCGTTGACAAACGGCCACTACAAAAACTATTACAAACATTCCCAACAATCCAAAATGGATCCAACAATTTCTTATTTTATGCCCATCTCTAATATATTACTTTTTTTTTTTTTGTTCTTCAGCAGCTGAGGAGCTTTTTGAACAATAAGGTTTCTGATGTTTTTCCAAACAGAAAATTTCACTCTACTGTAAATGTTTTAGATGATGTTTTCATGGCCTCTGAGTCGGCCGACTGTGTTGTACTGGCACTTCAATAAATCAAGATGAAATGAGATAAAACATTTCTGTTGATTAAAATAAAGCTAAAATAAAATAAAATAAAATATAAATATCAGTAGAAAAGTTTAAACTACAATGTTGCCTTGGCAATACACTAAAATGATTAACTAATTTACAAAAAAAAAAAAAAAAAAAAGTTGTTCAATATCTATATTATGCATTTATATATATTTATATTATGCAGGGCCTAAAATTAAGACTCACCAAGCGTCAAATATGAGAAAAAAAAAATTCGGTTTTAGTGAGTATATGAAACGGTGTCTCTCGCTAGTTTGCCGTAATATATTTATGAATTCTACCGATGCATTAGCGTGAGTGACACGGGACGAGCCAGGTTAAAGGCCAATTTATACTTCTGCGTCGGGTGCGCGTAGAAGGTACGGCGTAGCATACGCATTGACGTGTACCATACGTCGTACCCTTCACCGTACCCTGACGCGCACCTCCTCAAAAATGTAACTACGCGTCGCGGCGACGCGGACCGCAAGATCTGTGATTGGTCGGCTGGATAGCATCGCGTTTCCTCCTACCCATTTCCGGAATGATCTTCTGCACTCTGCACCGCCCGCCCGCCCGCCATTTTTAAATTCCGAAGATCAGTGAAGAGCCATGGAAATAGACCAAGTGACCGAGAGATTGCTTGAAGAAGTGCGGAAATACAGCCATCTGTATGACTCCTTCAGTCGCCATTGCTCGTAGAAACCTAAACTCAAAACAGCCGCGAGGAATGTAAACACAGTGGAACTGGAACATTAAAACCCACCCGCGCCAACTAGCGTTTCGGCGGTGTAACTGCAGAGCAACACAGACATTCGCCGAAGTATAAATGCTCACGACGGCGTCGCCTACGACGTACACTACGGCGTACACTCGACGCAGAAGTATAAATTGGCCTTAAGCCTTGACAATTTACATATTCAAGCGCAAGACGATGCAAAGGAAGCTTATCTCGTTACTCGTGCGCTGTGAGGGAAGATTTGTGTGCGCAAACATCGTCTCAGACAGCGCACAAACACTAAACTGAGCTCTGTCACATCTTCTTGCACTTCAGCAGATATATTCACACAAAATTGTCAAAAATAGCGAGTATCCTAGTAAACATAGTTGGTTATGTCTAAAGTGAACGTAAACAGCTGAGAA
>NC_138747.1:32906214-32923714 GCF_965113295.1 Leuciscus leuciscus | reverse complement strand
CACACTCTCTCTCACACACTCTCTCTCTCTCTGCTATCTTTGGCTGCTGGATTTAAAGCCGCAGAATGAGTGTATTTTCTGAAATGTTTGGCATTGTCCGAGATCGTCTTGGCAGGATCGAGTCTCTGAGGGATTGATAGTAACAAAGCGAAGGATATGCTGATACAGCGCAAACACACATTTAATCATCATCATCATCGGAACAGGCCGAGCTTGAGCGCTTCCACTCCAAACTGTCCATTCCCATCCGGATCTCCAGGGAATATGAGTTTGTGAAACTCCACTGAGGAAAGAGTGTGTTAAAGCTTCACATTATGACAGGCTGAACCAAATATTCAGCACTAAGCAAGTTGTGCTTTTAAGTGGCGTTTTACAAGTAGCCTAAATATCTGTCATAGCTGTAAAAAGAGTGAAGTTGCTCTGGCACGAGTTAGTTTAGTGTGTGTGTGAGAGAGAGAATATAAGTGTGTACATGCATGAGTATGTGTCTGTGAGCAGGGGCGTAGCAACCGGGGGGGACGGGGGGGGGGGGGACACGTCACCCGCACCGGGATTCTGTCCCCCGCATTTATTTTGACCCAGCGTCAATATTTCCGCCCGTGTTCTCTGATTTGTTACTTAGACTTGAGTGAACTAACATTCAGCCAATCACAGCGCGAATCATCTCTTGGGTGTGTCTGCATGAGCTTCAAATCTCTTGTTGCTCTTGCGAATTTTCGAAATTAGGACAAAAGTATTGCAATTTCCCTATACTATAGTGTAATATAAAATATACTTTTGAAATATTCATTTTCATTTATAAAGTATAGACATTTATAGGCTATGATTTTACGTCATATAATAATATAATAATGATTTGTATAATTATTCCTAATAACTGTTTGGCATTCTAAAACACCAGTGATAATGTAATGTAGACTGATAGTCTATAGGCTATCATAACTAAAAAGATGTTTGAGCCCTCTTTAGGTACAAGTCAATGCTTTTTCTGTGTTCAATGTGCATAGTTCATGGGTTGAATCCGGTTAAAGCTTTTAATTTTGAGCTCTCAAAGTGCAGCAGATTGATGCATTTAACCTTAAAATGCAAAAAAAAAAAATCTTCCGGGGGAGCATGCCCCCCAACCCCCCTAGAAGGACAGAGGTCCACCCAACATAGGGGGTATCATCACCATACAGCTTTTGTCCCCCCCACTTTTATAAAGGCTGCTACGCCCCTGTCTGTGAGAGAGAGAGAGTGTAAGTATGTGTGTGTGTGTGTGTGTGTGTGTGTGTGTGTGTGTGTGTGTGTGTGATCTCAGAATAAACCCCCTTCAGGTGTGTGTGTGTGTGTGTGTGTGTGTGTGTGTGAGTGAGTGAGTGATCTCAGAATAAACCCCCTTCCGGTGTGTGTGTGTGTGTGAGTGAGTGATCTCAGAACAAACCCTCTTCTGGTGTGTGTGTGAGTCAGTGTTGCCAGATTAGAAATGTCGAAGTATCGTACCAAAACCTCAAAATTATCGTTTTTTGAGAAAAATTATCGTACACGAACCAAACGCATAAAATATAGCTATTTTCCAACAACTTTATTTTCCAAATAATTTTACAGCCAATTTAAACAAGCTGTGTAATGCGCTCACACTAACTGGAGGAATTCTGGCTACTTAACTTTTTTTTTGCCAAAGTGCAAAAGATATGCCGACAGTCCACATTTTGAACTAGAAAATTGTAATTGAACATAATTAAAATTGTAGTGTAGTGTAAAAAAAATTGTAGTGCAAAACTGTAGTGTAGTGTTGACCGTGTGGTGTGTGTGTGTGTGTGTGTGTGTGTGTGTGTGTGTGTGTGTGTGTGTGTGTGTGTATACGTGCTTGCGTGCAGGCAGGCGAGCCTGCAAAATGATTCGGGGTCAGAGAGAGAGGCGGTAGGATGTGTGTTTGGACGAACGACTGAAAACTCTGAAATTATCGTACATTATGGGATTTTTTTCATTATTGATCGTACATCGTACAGAGGTCAAAATTATCGTACAAATACGATAATTATCGTACATCTGGCAACACTGGTGTGAGTGTTTGTGTGTGTGGGGGGGGAGTGGCAGGGCTTAGTTGAGTGAGTGTGTGTGTGTGTGTGTGTGTGTGTGTGTGTGTGTGTGTGTGTGTGTGTGTGAACAGAGGAGAGTCTGATTGACAAAAAAGAATCATAATAAAACAAGAATCAACATCAGCGTGTCTTCAGGAGATGAAGAACTGAGGGATCGTAAATGTTGTAAAAGCCTTTAAAAATAGACAAATAAAGCCATATTTTGGTTACACTTTATTTTAAGGTGTCCTTGTTACAGTGAAATAATACATTTTAGTACTAAGTAATATTAATTAAGAACATGTGCTTACTATAATCAGGGTTAAAGTCCTCCTGCAATCAATCATTTTATCCCTTAAAACTCAAACTTTGATCACCAAAATTACATATTTAAAAATGTTTGGCCTTAAAATATCGTGAATGTAACTCGACACCCTCGCCTCATTTAGTATGCGCGGTTCTATGAATATGCAAATGAGCCCCGCCTCCACTCACTCACTCAGCTCAGAGATCCACTGGTTGACGATCACACGTTGATCTGATTGGTTACAAGGTAGTTTGTGACGTCAGAAACACCAGCGATTTCAAAGCGTGTGTTTGAGACTGTCTTTGGTTCACTGCAGTTTTAAGGCGGAAATATTCAGCAATGCTGTCGACTTATGAACTTACACATGGTTTGTCTTAAAGCAGATTAAAAACACCACATAGACACATAAACAACATTAAAAGCTGGATTTGCACATAATTTGACTGTTATTACCGGAGTAAATCCATGTAAACGATGTAACAAGGGCACTGTAAATAAGTTTTTTTTTTCCAAACGTGAAAAGTTTTTTTGTTTATTAAGGAAACAATCCATTGTGCAAACAATCATGGGAACGTCACTTTTAAATGTTCTCTGAAACATTTATTAAAACAATGTCCAAGTAAAACATTAGTGAGAAATAGAAACCCCCAGAATGCTGTAGATGTTTAGAGAAGAGCGAATGTTCCAGTAACGTTCCCGGTTTCACTTTAATTTATAGATTTAACCTTTACATTTTTCACCAGTCATATTAAACCAGCAGATTCTGTTCTAAAAATGTTCTGAAGATTGTGAAAGTGGAAACTAATGACGGATCACATCCTTCCACTTCCCTCTGGAAAACACCATCAAATATCAAACATCTTTTATTCCTCAAGCTCCTGCATTCAACTCAAACCTTCTTATATCACAGGGAAGAACTATACTCCTGTCCTGTCCAGCTGGAAATGATATTTCGTCTGTGGAGATATGCATCTATGCAGCGGGGTTCAGAGAAGTTCACGTGTCGCAATCACACAGGGTGTGTGTGTGCACACACACGCGATTAGCGGTGACGTCATGAGCTGTGCGTGCGACGACCTGATCGCATGTCAATCAAAGCAAAGGTATGCAAGTGTAACAACGACATAGTTTGAAAATATTTATTTACATTTTGAAATACATTTGACATTTAACGGTTTAACATGTCATTTAAAATGTAAGAAAGACTCTCCCTTTTAAAATCTTTGTTTCATATTTACACACATTTTGTGAATCAAAGTAAAAAAAAATTAAGGCTTTAGAATGATTTATAAACACACAAAAAAAGTAAAACACTTTACAATAGGGTTCATTAATGTATTATCTAACAAGAACTAACAATGAGCAATACATTTTGTTACAGTATTTATTAATCTTTGTTAATTTTGGTTAATAAAAATACAGCTGTTCATGTTAGTTCACAGTGCATTAACTAATGTTAACTAATACAACCTTTGATTTTAATAACGTATTTGTAAATGTTAAAATTAATATTAGCTAAGATTAATAAATGCTGTAGAAGTGTTGTTCATTGTTAGGTCATGTTCACTAAGGTAGTTAACTAATGTTAACTAATGAACCTGTGTGTAAAGTGTTACACAATACACTCCTGACTGAGAACAATAAAGCAAAAAAGAAAAAGAAAAAAGAAGTTCCTCGCAGTTTAAACAAATTGTTCATAAATGTAAAAGGCAACTTTTACTTAAGATCAGAATCTGAGGCAGAAATAGAGCTATCTAGATAATAGAGCTAGATAGAAAACTATCTAAGAAAGTGTTTTATTTGCTGGATGAAGAAGAAACGGTCACTGCGACAAACATCAGCACTTAAGATGAAGCTATATTCAGATTGATCTGGTCACAGTAGAAAGTGTGTTTTCAGCTCTGTCAGTTTCAGTGCAGTCCGACACACACAAACACACACACACGAACACACACACGCACACGCGCACGCACACACACGCACACGCGCACGCACACACACACGCGCACGCGCACGCACGCACACACACACGCGCACACACACACGCACGCGCACGCGCACACGCACACACACACACACGTGACACTCCAGGAGATTTGGTGAATGTCCTCTGTCTTATTGCTAATGATAATGGCCAAACATGAACAGGGTCCAAAAGTCTGAGAGCTCTAGATGTCGATGCTCATTTCTCTGTAGGATCAGCAGAACTGTTGATGTGTTCTGGACTGACAGAACCTGTGGATCAGCATGTCAGATTCTCCTGAGCAAGTCTGAACTTCAGGAGAAGCAAAAAAGCCTCTTTGAAATCATCCTTCCCTCGGCTCATTTTGACACGGAATTTTAAAAAAAATTTAATTGAGTTTAATTGACTTTTTTAAAATGGATTCGAGGAGTTTTGTGGTTGAAATTTTAAAAAGTAACAAATCCTTCCCTCACGGTCGATCTGACTCCCGTAGGAATGAGTGGAATGTGAGGAATGCTTCAGTACACATAGAAAAACTGAAAAATGCTCAAACTTTACCAAAACATTATTTTATAATCTACATGTGTATCTGAATGCACACTGAAGAGAACCTGACTTTAGGACCCAGAGGAGCAGCTCATTTACTCCATATAGAGATATGAGGCCATCTAGAGTCATGAAATATCATGATATATTATTATTTTTCCCACAAGAGCTCGGCAAAGACTCCCAATGTAAGATATTTAGAGCTGAATTAAAAGAGTTATGCATGAAATTGTGAGTTATTTTGAATTTTAAAAGTCGAAAGAATGTGAGAAATGTGCTTACATTTTTATTTATTTATTATTTATTAATCAAAAATTGTTTAAAAAAATATTATCCAAATGAAATAAAATAAGCTTTCTGAAAAAAATAAATAAAAAAAAATAAGGGATAATTTTAGGGCTTCGGGTCACTTTGACTTTGACTTTGATAGTTTATTTATTTTGCTTTATTTGAATCTTTACCGGTTTAAAGGAGAATAAATCCCTGACTTGCAGTGTGATCTCAGACTTTTGAACACCACTGTATTCAGTTAAAAAAATGAAATATGGAGTGTCACTTCTATGTCCTTGGCTTTGCTGACGCAGATCTTCACAGTGGAACTGCCCTGTTTCGCTGGTCTTGAAAGCCAGAAACAAATGTCTGTGGAATGAGTTCAGGATCAGGACCAGGACCAGGATCAGGATCTGGAGTTCAGGATCAGACTCAGGCTCTGGACCAGGACCAGGCTCACTAGTACAGGTCCCTGATGATCTCCTGCAGGAGCGGGTGAAGGCACCAGTCCGCCTCGGTCTCCTTCATGAGTGTGATCAGCTGCACGTGGTCCGTCACCAGCTGGCGCAGGTCCGTCATCTTCTGCAGGACTTTAGCGAACAGCTGCAGAGAGTCCGGATGGTTGGTCTTCAGCTGCAGCTCCAGAGAGTGAAGAACCGTCTCCTGAAGATCCTCGATGGGCTTGACGTTCAGCAGTCCGGGTCGATCTAGCACAGGGACACAGCGCTTCGTTTAAACAGAATCACGGAAAACTCTCAATCTTATGCAAAGATTTGCTTCAGGGTTTACAGTCCATCATATTTTAATATGAATTTTATACATATTTACATTTTATCCATATACATTTGAATGAAAATATGAATCCACAATGATTCATTTTTAGTAATCCAAAAACTACCACAATGAATGCTTGAAATTTTACTTTACAAATGTTCTCTGTAATTTAAATCATTTAAAATAATTATAATGAAAAAATATAATAAAAAATTATTTCAAATACTTTATCTTTTTAATATAATATAAAATAATATTAGTATTAAAATTAAATTAAAATATAAAATTCATTCTCTTCATTACCCAGTGTTAATTAGTCACTGATATAGTTTTGATTAATAATATTTAATATAATTTGTATTAATTTATAATTAATATTATATATTTTTTTATCATGATAGTTTTCATTAATATTTTGAATTAGATTTCATGTTATAATCTCTGTTTTTATTTTAATTTCAGTTAGTAATTGTGTAAATTTTTAAAAAGTTGCTGCCTTATATTTTAACGTACAGTTGACTTGGACAAAAGTCATCTCAACTTAAATTGCATTAAACTGACTTGAATCTTGCATAACTTAAAAAAAGGGTTGAAAACGACTTAACTCATTCTGATGAGTTAAAGCAATGTAAAAACACATGTCGTTAAAACTGCTGGGTTGTTTTAACCCAACTTTGGGTCAAATATGGACAAACCCAGCCGTTGGGTTAGATTTTTAAATGACATTTTTAACCCAACATTTGGGTTTGTCCATATTTGACCCAAAGTTGGGTTAAAACAAGCCAGCATATTTTAGAGTGCATCATTTTTTAGTGATAATGATCAGAGTTGAATCTAAGCCTGGTTTGTGGCCGAGCTTGTGGTCGGACCTGAAGGTTAATGCTATCTTTGAATCAGCTTTATGGTTAGATGGTTAAACTGGAGGAGATTTTATGGATTTCAAAAAAATATAATGCCATTCTCTGCCATTATAAAGCTTAGAAGAGCAGGACATTTTTTAATATAACTCTTGATTGTTTTCGTCTGAAAGAAGAAAGTCATTTACACCTAGGAAGAGGGAGAGTAAATCATGGGCTAATGTTAATTTTGGGGTGAACTATCCCTTTAATGCTATCTTTGAATGGTCTTGGTGAGATGGTTAGACTGTATGAGATGTGTGTGTTTCACCTCCGCTCAGGATGATGACGGCGAGGAACAGTGCCATGTCGCTGTCGTCCAGCTCCAGCATGTTGAACTTGACCGAGAACTCGAACTTGGGCTCCATCATCTCACAGAAGGGTTTGCGCAAGCTCTTGACGAACTCGCGGGTCATGAAGATCTGGCCGTAGGAGATGAGCGTGCCGTCCTTGTTCATGAGCGGCGCCATCATGATGATGAGCACCTCGATCACGCCGTACTTCAGGAGCGTCACCTGGTCGTTCAGGTCCAGGTTCACGAAGCCCGGGATGCTCTTGGCGAACTCGGTGACTTCGCTGACGGCTTCGGCCGATCTCGACTGGCAGCTGTGGAAGAAACGCAGCTCCACTTCGTGAATGACTCCCATGTCGGATCGCCGGTGTTCCTGCATCGGCATCTGCCGGGAGTTGATCATGTGCTCGCCTTCCATCAGGGACTTCATGTCGTGGATCACGAAAGGCTGTGAACGAGAAGAACGTCATGAGCAGTTTAATCTAAGACCCATCTCTTCTCCACTGCTTTTAACTATTCTTAAACATGTGGTTTATGTAGTGTTTTATGGTGTGTTTGTCTATATGTTTTGTAAGGTTGGGTCTGTAAAGCACTTGTGTTGTTTTTGATTGATTTTGTGTTGATTGACTGAATCTGCTTCCACTAAGAAAGATGCAGCTGGTCACTTAATAATGTTGGGTTAAAACAACAACGAGTAACCCAACTATCCGCTGGTATAGCACCTTCCCAACTGTGGGTTATTTTAACCCAATGCATTGGGTTATTACTGGAAATTACCCAACGATTTTAAAAAATGACCCAACATAATGTCCCAATATGTGTAACCCAACGTTTTTTACTGAGTGTAAACAGTGCAGTCCAAGAACATATTTTCTATGAACGAGTCCAAATGCTTCAATATGGTGTTGGACTGGGACTCGAGTACTACCACACGGGTTGTAAACATTATGACAATATGGCCTCTTTAAGAAAGGCACTACATTACGCTCTTCCTCAGAGTCTTGATGTTGTTTTCAGGCTCTACTAGAACAGGTTTTCCTGCTTGAATGTTGATTATTCTCCTCATATTCTCCATTGTTGCGGCTCCTCTCTTCCCAGTCTGTCAGTAACGCTCTGTTTACTTCCTGTCTCTATGAAGCCCCTCCTTCTGAAAAGCACACTGTGCTCTGATTGGTCGGCTGGAGCAGTGTGTTTGGGAAATGTCCCGCCCCTTACCATAACCTCCAGTTTAACACACTACTAACTAACTCAACCAGGCCCCGCCCCTTTATTCTGCGCATTAATTATTCAAATGAGGAAGAAACTCAAGACTACACTGGAGGCGTTTCAGGAGTTCAGAAACACTGACACTGATATAGAGAAGAACTGGAGCTTCTTCATGATCACACAGCAACACTACACACTAAACACAGATGAACATGGAGAAAAGCACAACAGCTCCTCTTTAAAATATAACAATGCATGTCTTGTCATTAGTTGAATATGAACTTCTCAAGGTTTCTCTCAAGTGCTTTTTAGGCTCAAAACATGCAGGTAATCATGAGTATGTGTATCATGTCAGACTCCAGTTCCTAACACAAGGGGCGCTATAACGCACCCGGAGAAACGGTCTAAACTAAAGGTTTTCTCTGTCAGCTCAAGGTCAGAAGTATCTTGTTGAACAAGTTTGGTTTATCTACAGTAGGTGCACTGAACAAGAACTTGGTGTAGGTGTTTGCACTCATTTTCTTTACAGTGCAGCTGATGCATAAAACATCCAGTGTAATGAAGCAATATTATGTAGAATTTTCTTTTTAGCGCTTGCAAAATTAAGTACTTATTCAAGAGCTTATGATATTTGGGACGCAGCCATGAAGGAACCTGTAGCGCCCCTTGAGGACCGGAGTTATTACAACAGGACTGTGAGCTCTCAGTGTTTACTCTCATATTAGAACATGTAATAAAACCCAGTAATATTGTGGAATATTATTCCAGTGTAAATCATGTTTTCTATGTGAATATATAGTAAAATGATAATAATCATAAATGTTTCTTGAGCATCAGATCCTCATATTAGAGTGATTTGTGAAGGATCATGTGACACTGAAGACTGGAGTAATGATGCTGAACATTCAGCTTTGATCACAGGAATAAATTACACTTTACTGTATATTCACACTGAAAACAGTTATTTTAAATTGTCATAATATTAAACAATATTACCGTTTTTTTTTTTTTTTTTTTGTTGTTGTTGTATTTTTGATCAAATAAACACAGCCTTGGTGAAAACATTAATAATCTTACTGATCTGAAACCTTTGACTGGCGGTGCGTGTCAATACTCTGGTGTTTCCTTCCTCAGTCTGTTCCTTTAAATATGTCTGAACCGTGGTGTGCATGTTTCCCTCGCAGAGAGCAGATGTTTGATACCGTTCACAGCGTTAGTCTAAACACACATCTAACAGCCTTGCTCATATCTCAGCTAAACACACGTGACGCCGGCGCTTTTACACTCATTTCTGTCAACAAAGTGTTCAGTGGAGAGGCTATTATCATTATTGCTATGTTTATATGAATAAAATGGTAACACTTTACAATAATGTTCATTAGTTAGCATTAGTTAACCACATTAGTTAACATGAACTAATAATGAACTGCACTTTATACAGCATTTATTCATCTCTGTTAATGTTAATTTCACCATTTATTAATACTTTATTAAAATCTTGTTAACATTAGTTAATGCACTGTGAACTAACATGAACAAACAATGAACAGCTGGATTTTTATTAACTAACATTAATAAAGATGAATAAATACAGTAACAAATGTATTGCTCATGGTTAGTTCATGTTAGTTAATACATTAATGTTAACTAATGAACCTTATTGTAAAGTTTACCGATAAAATAAATTTAATTATCTTAATTATTTAATTATTAAAAGTGTTATTGATATATTTTTAAGTGTCAAAATACATTTTAGGGGCCAATGCATATAATTTAATAATACATTTGTTTTAAATAAACATTTTAATATTAACCAGTAAATAAGTCTTTCATTTTAGGAATGTTCTTGAAATAATCTATGAGTGAAACATGTCAGTTATGATTGCTCATGCACTGTATATGAGGAAAGTATTGCGTGAGAATGAGATTATCTGTGTTTTCACCCGTCAGAAACCTGAATTTCTGCCTGGGTTTCACTTCAAGTGCACTTCATGAGCGTCTAGACAGCGAGGGAGCGACCGACCATGGGTTTGAATGTCTGCATCTGTGAAAGGTCAAGAGCTGAACATTTGAAGAGCACAAATTCTGCTGTTTCCTTCTGTGTTTAGTGTGTAATGTCTCATACGTGTGATCATGAAGAAGCTCCAGTTCTTCTCTATATCAGTGTCTGTGGAACGCCTGAAACGCCTCCAGTGTAGTCTTGAGTTTCTCCCTCATTTGAATAATAATGCGCAGAATAAAGGGGCGGGGCCTGGTTGAGTTAGTTAGTAGTGTGTTAAACTGGCGGTTATGGGAAGGGGCGGGACATTTCCCAAACACACTCGAAGCGCTCGACCAATCACAACACGCCGCTCCAGCCGACCAATCAGAACACAGTGTGCTTTTCAGAAGGAGGGGCTTCATAGAGACAGGAAGTAAACAGAGCGTTACTGACAGACTGGGAAGAGAGGAGCCACAACAATGGAGAATATGAGGAAAATAATCAACATTCAAGCTGGAAAACCTGTTCTAGCAACATCACGACTTCCTAAGGCCTCGTTAAATGATGCAACAGATCAGATGTAGTTAAAGCGTCCAGACTCACGGCGTTGTCGCTGGTCTTCCCTGAGAGAATGGCCCTGGCCTTGGCTTTGGTCAGGGGGAAGTACTTGAGATAGGACTCGTACAGGAGTCGGGCCAGCGCTCTGAGATCCGCAGACTCCGGGTGCATGTGGTCCACGTCACTCGAGAACTCGGCCAACAGCTTCTCCTTCTCCGCCTGAGGCATTCGACCAAAACGAATGGCTGGGAAAAAAGCAAACAAACAGACAGTTGAAAACCCCCAAATCCCAGATCCATCATGCTGGGAGTCTTTGCTCAACGTCTCGGTCTGTGGGGATGTGTGTGTGGGAGTGTGTTTTCAGTGTTTCTGCATGTTAGCGCGGGTCATTATGACCGATTCAATACATTCTTCAGTGCTTTTATTCTGACACTAAAATGGAAAATGGAGTGTTTATACTAAAAACATTTTTTACTCATAAATTGCTAGTAAATTTCACAAAAACAATAAAACATTCAATTAAACGTGAAATCTTTTCCTGTAATCTTTTTATTTATTTAATTTGTATTGACCCAATATTTATCATGGTGTGAAAATATATTCAGTGTATTAATATAATTTTAGACATTGAGACACACCCTGATTATAGATTTAATAATCACCTGAAGAACAGGAGTCCGCACTGAAATAAAGCATCTCTGGACCAACTATACTCCATTCGTTTCCTTCAAATTATTTACCGAATTTGGTTAAAATCGATTCTTAAATTTTGAATAAATATTAATTTAGGACAAAAACATTTATAGAAAAAAATAAATAAAATTCTTAATATATTTTCTTTGGGCATAAGCCAAAATGTTACTTAACATACTTAATTTCACCATAAACAAAAGGTAAATTAGCAATAATATGCATGTAGAATTTCCACTTAAGATAAACCTAAAAACATTTTGTTAGTCAATGTTCAATTTAGTTTACTCACTAAATAAAGGCATCTTTTTGCTATCACTCTTAAAAGTAAAAGTTCAAAAGGGTTTCACAGCAATGCCGTAGAAGAACCACTTCTGTTTCCCTGAAGAACCTTTCAGTGATCAGGTCTTAAAAGAACCTTAGTGTGAACAACATGTAGCAGTATTGTTTATTTCTGTCGGGTTACTCCATGTGAAGGGGGAGTGTCCTTTAATTACGTTCCCTGTGTATATAGGGGCGTCGCTACGTGTGTGCGTTCTCTTTCTCTCTCTGCGTCATTTGAGCGAGACACGTGTTCCGGCGGGACGCGTGAATGTTGCACGGTAAGAGCTGTTGGCAGTGACTATACTAGCATGGCTTGTTGTGGGGTTGTCTCACAGGGATTATATGATTTTATCTGTTAAAGGTTGGACAGAGGAACTCTGTGGGATGTCGTGATTTTAATGAGTGCTTAATATAAAGCTGTTTGGGTACCGTGTGAATCGCACTACAGGTATGTTTTAACAGCTGATGAACACATGATTGCTAGTAGCCGGGTAAATTAATGTTTTGTATTTTATGTTTAAGGTGTGGGCCAACGTGCGCAAGACGTTACAGTGGGCTTTCTCTGGGTTCATAACGTTATAGCAGCTAAACCGCTGTGTGGATGTTCCCTTTTGCTGTCTGCATTGTGTTTGCTGCCTTTTCCGACTTTATCCGACTTGTTACCGTGCTACAACTCTAGCTCAAATTCGCGTGTTGACGCGCTGCTGCTCGACCCCTCGCCACATCCATTGTTTACGTCCAGCGCGTGTTTCATCAGCTGGTCCGAGGACTGTGGGTCGTTGGCATGGTACCTTATCAACTGTGCTGTGAGTAAATAAATTGAGTCATAAACCTTCAGTGGTGCTCAAGTGTTAGATCAACCACTTAACTGTCACCAGCTCTTTTACATTTTGTTTTCTTTAAACATTATATAATTTTCTTGTTTATTGTGTAGCGGATTAATTTTATATATTTTCTTTTCTATTGATTTGAGTTTGCTGGATATATTACCCATATGTATATGTATGGACTTTGTGTGACATATTTGGTGTGTGACCAAGTTTATGTATGTGTATGTTTCTTGTGTGGATACCTTGAGGGCAGCCCAAAAGAGGTGTTTCTCTACTTTAACATTGTTGGCGGTCGTGCCCATTTTTGTCCACCCAGCATTGTAGGGGTGACCGAACGCGGCACCTCGAGTTGATGAGCCAAACTGATGTGGTGAACTCTTTTAAAATTGTGTCTTAAATTGCCAGCTGCTCTGTCAATGTTTTTGATATTGTGTGTGTTTCGTGTTTTCTTTTTTTCTTTTCTCTCTTCAGAATTGGGGCAGCCAGTAGCAGAAAATAAGCGTCTTTTCCCGATTGTGGTGGTGGGTTCTTTTGCTTGAATGCTGTGTTCACAGTGATGTGTGAAGTGAGTGTGCAGTGAGTGTGCACGTATGATCGCTATATCCGTTCTGCTAAAAGAGAGCCAGCGCCCCATTCTGAAGTGAGTGTCCGTGTGATTTTTGTGTTCAGATTATTTTTGTTTTATTGGTGTTGTCTTAAATAAAATTTGATATGTTTTATTGAAGAAATAAAGTTTTGTACTATTTTTCTACTCCATGTCTGATACCTGACTCTGATACAACGAACCTTTGAGCCTTATCTAATTAAAGGGCATTTCCCGGAAAGAGTCCCCCGGGTGGCGTAGTCGGTAACTTTCTTAAATCTTTAGTATACCTCTAGTCTAAGCTGCCACATTTGGCGTATAGTCGGCAGGGTGTATTCAGTTGTTCAGATTCAGACTTGGGGTGTTTTGTTTGTTTTTGTTATTTTGCAGAACGTTGGTGACAGTGCATCGTGGATAATGAGCTACAAGAGCTGAGGGATAAATTTGTCGAGTGTGTGTCTGATAATGCACTTCGTCGAGAACTGAAACAATTGGTAAGACGGCAGCCCACTGTAACGTTGTTAGAGGTTTGGGGGGAAGCAATCCGTTGGGAAAGGGAGGGAATGCCAGGTGGTGCCAGGGGTTGAACTTAGTCGGTCCCTTTAATAGGTGGGTTTCAATTTGAGGTTCGAGGAGGTCCGGTTCCGGGAGGTCCTAGTTCGGTTCGGGGAGGTCAATCGTCTGAACTTGGTGAGCTGCGAGAGATGCTGCGTCAGCAGCAACAGCAGATACATCTGCTCACCCAAATTATGAACCGTAACCAAAATACCTTTTCACGTGGTCGTGCATCTCATTCAATCCAATTGATCTGTAGAAGGTGTCAACAACCAGGTCATTTTGCACGAGAATGCTATGGGGAATGTTGTCCCCCGTCACGCCCTCTTGTTGCCCCCTTGTCCAGTCAACCAAGGCCATTGTCCGGCCCTAATCCTTCGGAAAACTAGTTCCTACCGGGCTTCAGAGCCATAGTTCGGTAGGCAGCGCACGTGGCTCTAATGTTTTTAATAGTAACGAATCGACATCCCACTTAGTTTCCTCTTGTCCACACCTTATTGTTAATATTTGGGGTGTCCAAGTACCCTGTGTAATAGAACCTGGTTCCATGGTGTCAACCATTACAGAAACGTGTTTTTGGTTGAGGTTTGAGCCATGGGGCCAGGACGCTTCGGTTGAGTTACTCGTGTTTTAGCTGTCATGTTCGAGGACTCGTGTATCACTTGTTTCTCGGTGAGTAGCCGTAAACGCAGAGGACCTGTAACCAGTGCCTTACTCGTGTTTTAGCTGTCATGTTCGAGGACTCGTGTATCACTTGTTTCTCGGTGAGTAGCCGTAAAGGCAGAGGACCTGTAACCAGTGCCTTACTCGTGTTTTAGCTGTCATGTTCGAGGACTCGTGTATCACTTGTTTCTCGGTGAGTAGCCGTAAAGGCAGAGGACCTGTAAGCAGTACCTTACTCGTGTTTTAGTTGCCATGTTCGAGGACTCGTGTATCACTTGTTTCTCGGTGAGTAGCCGTAAAGGCAGAGGACCTGTAAGCAGTGCCTTACTCGTGTTTTAGCTGTCATGTTCGAGGACTCGTGTATCACTTGTTTCTCGGTGAGTAGCCGTAAAGGCAGAGGACCTGTAAGCAGTACCTTACTCGTGTTTTAGTTGCCATGTTCGAGGACTCGTGTATCACTTGTTTCTCGGTGAGTAGCCGTAAAGGCAGAGGACCTGTAAGCAGTGCCTTACTCGTGTTTTAGCTGTCATGTTCGAGGACTCGTGTATCACTTGTTTCTCGGTGAGTAGCCGTAAAGGCAGAGGACCTGTAACCAGTGCCTTACTCGTGTTTTAGCTGGCATGTTCGAGGACTCGTGTATCACTTGTTTCTCGGTGAGTAGCCGTCAAGGCAAGAGCACTTGTAACCAGTGTCTCTCGTGTAGCCGTCAAGGCAAGAGCACTTGTAACCAGTGTCTCCCGTGTAGCCGTCAAGGCTGAGCACTTGTAACCAGTGTCTCCCGTGTAGCCGTCAAGGCTGAGCACTTGTAATCAGTGTCTCTCGTGTAGCCGTCATGGCAAGAAGGCTCGTAATTAGGGTCTTGTGGGGTAATACCCTTTAGATGTTTCACCGTCGGGACGACGATGACAAAGGGGGGGGTAGACTGTAGCAGTATTGTTTATTTCTGTCGGGTTACTCCATGTGAAGGGGGAGTGTCCTTTAATTACGTTCCCTGTGTATATAGGGGCGTCGCTACGTGTGTGCGTTCTCTTTCTCTCTCTGCGTCATTTGAGCGAGACACGTGTTCCGGCGGGACGCGTGAATGTTGCACGGTAAGAGCTGTTGGCAGTGACTATACTAGCATGGCTTGTTGTGGGGTTGTCTCACAGGGATTATATGATTTTATCTGTTAAAGGTTGGACAGAGGAACTCTGTGGGATGTCGTGATTTTAATGAGTGCTTAATATAAAGCTGTTTGGGTACCGTGTGAATCGCACTACAGGTATGTTTTAACAGCTGATGAACACATGATTGCTAGTAGCCGGGTAAATTAATGTTTTGTATTTTATGTTTAAGGTGTGGGCCAACGTGCGCAAGACGTTACAGTGGGCTTTCTCTGGGTTCATAACGTTATAGCAGCTAAACCGCTGTGTGGATGTTCCCTTTTGCTGTCTGCATTGTGTTTGCTGCCTTTTCCGACTTTATCCGACTTGTTACCGTGCTACAACTCTAGCTCAAATTCGCGTGTTGACGCGCTGCTGCTCGACCCCTCGCCACATCCATTGTTTACGTCCAGCGCGTGTTTCATCAGCTGGTCCGAGGACTGTGGGTCGTTGGCATGGTACCTTATCAACTGTGCTGTGAGTAAATAAATTGAGTCATAAACCTTCAGTGGTGCTCAAGTGTTAGATCAACCACTTAACTGTCACCAGCTCTTTTACATTTTGTTTTCTTTAAACATTATATAATTTTCTTGTTTATTGTGTAGCGGATTAATTTTATATATTTTCTTTTCTATTGATTTGAGTTTGCTGGATATATTACCCATATGTATATGTATGGACTTTGTGTGACATATTTGGTGTGTGACCAAGTTTATGTATGTGTATGTTTCTTGTGTGGATACCTTGAGGGCAGCCCAAAAGAGGTGTTTCTCTACTTTAACATTGTTGGCGGTCGTGCCCATTTTTGTCCACCCAGCATTGTAGGGGTGACCGAACGCGGCACCTCGAGTTGATGAGCCAAACTGATGTGGTGAACTCTTTTAAAATTGTGTCTTAAATTGCCAGCTGCTCTGTCAATGTTTTTGATATTGTGTGTGTTTCGTGTTTTCTTTTTTTCTTTTCTCTCTTCAGAATTGGGGCAGCCAGTAGCAGAAAATAAGCGTCTTTTCCCGATTGTGGTGGTGGGTTCTTTTGCTTGAATGCTGTGTTCACAGTGATGTGTGAAGTGAGTGTGCAGTGAGTGTGCACGTATGATCGCTATATCCGTTCTGCTAAAAGAGAGCCAGCGCCCCATTCTGAAGTGAGTGTCCGTGTGATTTTTGTGTTCAGATTATTTTTGTTTTATTGGTGTTGTCTTAAATAAAATTTGATATGTTTTATTGAAGAAATAAAGTTTTGTACTATTTTTCTACTCCATGTCTGATACCTGACTCTGATACAACGAACCTTTGAGCCTTATCTAATTAAAGGGCATTTCCCGGAAAGAGTCCCCCGGGTGGCGTAGTCGGTAACTTTCTTAAATCTTTAGTATACCTCTAGTCTAAGCTGCCACAAACATAAAGCCAATAAAGAACAGTTATTTTTAAGAGTGTATACAAATATGATTTAAACATAATTATTTAGTTTGTTTCTATGGGAGTGTTATTTACACTCTTAAAAAGACACATAGTAACAGTTGTATTTAGAACCATCTCGTTCTCTGCTACAACGTGTCTGATTTTAGGGTTCTTTATTCACACCTTTTTGTTTTTAAATCTGTAACTGTCAAAATAGTTTCAAAGCCCCTCATCATTACTGAAGCTCGAGCATCAACACACTCACAACAGCTCCTTCACATCCTTTTTTACATTTATATATGTCATTTTCACTTTCAAATTGTAACTTTGTTTTCTTTCTCCGTTCAGTGTTTGTAAGTGTGAGTCGAGGATTCTTTTCTCTTCTTCTCCACTAAACAAGACATCATATTTATGGAGAGTTTTCAGTTATTTCTTTGGCTTATGCATAAACATGCCCAGTTAC